>NC_026747.1:405000-427500 GCF_000149245.1 Cryptococcus neoformans H99
AACGACGGACTCGTTCCTGCCGAAATCAAGACTGGTCCTTCGCCTCGTCATGGCTTTGTTCAAGACGTTGTTGAGGCTCCCGAAGTTGTTCCGTCGCCCCATGCTATCCCACCTCAGACTAGCATTGACAGGTTCCACGAAATTGCGGCTGAGATCCAGAAAATCGTCTCCCAGACCCATGTACCCAGCATTTCGAGCCTTCCTGCCGACCATGAGCTTCGAGATCTTATCCGAGGCATCGTTATTATTGCGAGCCAGTCTGTGCACAGGGAGAACACGACTTTGGCGATTGCCCAAAAAGTTGTGCAGCTATTGTACAGGTCTACGGTACAGTTGGGTAGGGAGGTGTACGTGTACTTGTTGCAGCAGTTGTGCGATTTGTCCGCGAAGGTGGACAAGGAAGTGAAGCAATGGTTGATCTATGCGGAGGATGTGGTAAGTCATGTTTAGGTAATTTCTTCGATTAAGCTAACGTTTTTGCAGAGGAAACTGAATGTCCCTGTCACTGTAACTCTTCTTCGCGCTCAATCCATCGGCGTGCAAGAGCTTGATGTTGCCCTTTCCCACATCATCATCCGGTCCTACCCCTCCGAAATCCTCGACTTCGTCACTCAGCTCATCCGTGAATGCTCTGTGTCTGATATCGCATTCCTTCCTCGACAGGCTTTCTCTCATAGTCTGGCTTCGCTTCTCAAGGCCCAAGAAGCTGGCCATGCTACTGCTCAAGTTGACTCATTGCTCGAAGAGCTTCGTGGCCCACGAGAGCCCCAGAGTAGCATCGAGGGTGATCGGTCCAAGACTGTCATTGACAGCAAGCTTCAGGAGAGATTAGCTCATTACTTCTTGGAATGGGTTCGAGTCTGCAGCTCTAGCAAGGATCCCGAAGTTCCTTTCGTGCCCTACATCACTTTCTTGCAAAAGGAGGGTATCCTCAGTGGTGAGGATGTCTCATCTGCATTCTACCGCACTGCTATCAATACCGCCGTCGATCTCGACACTGCCAAGCTTACCCCCGAAGGCTCGTCAAGATTCTACGGCGTAGATGCTTTGGCCAAACTCATCCTGCTCATTGTTAAAAACTACGGTGACAAGAGCGGAGCCAGCAGTGTTGGCAGGGCCGTCTACTATTACAACAAGATTATTACGATCATGTCGTATTCTCTCGTGCAAAGGCAACTTGCCATGGGTGATGCTTTCAACCAACGACCTTGGGCCAGGTTCTTTACAAGTATGTTGAGCGAGTTGGCTACTATTGAGTATAGCCTTCCTGAAACCTACATCGGCTGCTTGAAGCACCTTGCCAACAACCTCGGCATTACTCAGCCCACTTATGCTCCTCGTTTCGCATTCGGCTGGCTCTCAATCATTTCCCACCGTCTCTTCATGCCTAAACTCCTCTCCACTCAAAGGGATGAAGGATGGCCGGAGTTCCACCGATGCGTCATGTGGCTTCTTCGCTTCCTTGCGCCTTTCCTTCAGTCAGATGATATGACTCCTTCGTCAAGATCAATCTTCAAAGCCACTATTCGACTTCTAATGCTTCTTTTGCATGACTTCCCCGAGTTCCTCGTTGAGTTCTACCATACTCTCTCGACCGTCATCCCTCCCCACTGCACTCAAATGCGAAACATTGTCCTTTCTGCGTTCCCTCACTCCGAGGCTCCTCTTCCTGATTACTACAAGCGGCTTGACCAGCTTGTCGCGGAGATGCAGCGATTCCCTACCGTTCGCTCAGATTACATTGGCGCGTTGGCCGACGGCAACGTCAAAGCCGCCGTCGACCAGTATGTCCGAACTGGCGTCCCTACCCTTCCTTCAATTGTGGCGGAGCTCAAGAACAGGATCGCGGTCAAGTCTTTGGGTCCTCAAGGTAGCACTGCTGTCACGTGGAACCACACATTGATGCACGCTTCAGTGTTCTATCTTGGTACCACTGCGATTGCCAGGACCTTCCAGCAAACGGGGGTTGTGAGCTTTGACCCAAAGGCTCCTGAAGTGGCCGTGTTGGCTGGTTTGGCACATGCGTTTGACGGCGAAGGTGTGTTTTCTCTACATAAAATGTATAACTGTATACTGACGAACATAACAGGCCAATATTATATGCTCAACGTGGTTGCTGATCAGCTTCGATACCCATCCGCTCATACTCTTTTCTTCATCCACTTCATGCTTTTCCTTTTCGGTACTAGCGTGCAACCCGAGCTTTCATCTACCATCCCCGAGCGTATCGCTCGTATCCTTCTCGAACGAACCATTGTCAAACGCCCTCATCCCTGGGGTCTACTCGTCACTTTCATCGAGTTGCTCGACAATGAGGCATATGGGTTCTGGAAACAGCCGTTTGTCAGAGCGCAGGATGAGGTGTTTAGGCTCTTCGGTCAGGTGCGACAGTCTGTCGCGGCGCGCAGAGAATTGCAATAAGAGGCTGAGACGTCCATCTATGATCTTTAGGGTGAGTATCTTCTTTCAACCATATATAGCTAAACACTGATCATTTTGCACAGATCATCTAGCGTTCATTTTTCTTTCTTTTTCGGGGACGTCATCTGCGCATACACCATTCTTAAGAGTCCCCAAAGCATATTCTCAGTTATTACCATCTGCGCGTATTTTTCTTTTCTTTTTTCTCGGTCTATACAGTTTTCGTTTTCTCTATTCTCGAAATCAATGTTTGTCCTACTAGTAGAACCCCTTCTCCAAAAGCCAGTGAATATATATCATGGGTCTTGGTTTTAGTACATACAACAATTCCCCTTCATCTGTAACCCTTTGCTAGCCCGGCGGAACACCAACGTTAATCTAGCGAATGGATAGGAAATGCATCACAAGAAAGTTACGAACATTCAGACTTGGGTTATAGCTGGCGTCTTATAGTTACTAGTGGAGAGGGGGGCGAAAGGTGGTTTGTATACTAGTCGAAGTATATATGCATAATGGTCTTCTTCATTCTTACTCTAACAAACGGCTGGCGATGGATGGGTGAGAGTGCTTGTTGTGACGAGGAGCCAGATGAAAAAAACTCTCTGGCACAACCATTGCTTCGCTCTTATCCTGATGCCACTAGACTTTCGGACATCTTAAGAACGAATGAGTAGCAATTATACAGGTCATAGAGAAGTTTGAAAGTGGGAAATCTTTGGGAGCTCAAAAGGTAGAAAGGGGTCTTATACGTTACTGGATTTTTTACAAGTATTGCACGCACGAAAGTGTCTTCTGGTCAACAGTATCACTATAGGTTCCTTCAAATCTGCAGCGCTCAGCGGCGATAGCTGCAGGGTTAGTACGACAACCATCAAAACATCGGTCAGCCTTCTTCGAGGGCCTTCAACAACCACTCAAGTCCTGTTCCCAAAATGGTAAAACAGTCCTATTAGTTGGTCACAGATTCAATTTTTGTTCTTCACCCCAATATGCACTAATTTTTTCACACTTAAACAAAACAGCCGACTCTATGATGAGGTTTTCCTGGCAATAATCTCCGCACTAGCCTGGTCATTGGGGAAAACCACTAGAGGTAACTTTCAGTGGACCGCCAAGTAATGGATCAAAGATCGGGCAGGACATGGGGACTTACGCATTTCGGCAATCTGTACATGAGGAGGCCGAAGGGCACACCAGACGACTTCTTCGGCGATATCCTCAGCCAGCACTAATAGAACAGAAAAAGGCAGTCAGATCTTGATATTCTGTCATTTGAAGAAATTATCATAAACTTACAAGGTTGCATCCCTTCATAGACCTTCTTGGCAGCAGCCTCGTCACCCCTAAACCTTGTGACGGAAAAGTTGGTCTCCACAAATCCGGGAGCAACCTCTGTCACTCGAATACCGGTAGCAACGACTTCTTTCATGAGGGTGCTGGTGAAGGACCTAACGGCGTGTTTGACAGCGCAGTAGACACCGCCCTAATTACATTGATGAGAGATTAGCTACATACTGCAGCGATGGATCGATAGGGGAGAATGATTAAGACTTACGCCGGCATAAGGTTCTCGTCCAGCAATAGAACCAATGTTGATGATGTGCTATATAAGAAAAGGTGAGCTATCAGGATAAAAAAAGGGTAAATTAAAGACGCACGCCAGTATCGATCTTCTTCATCTCGTTCAAGAAGAGCTGGGTGATTTGCATGACGGAGATGACTAAATATTGTTAGTCTAAGTATGGACGACGGATTAAGATATTTACGGTTGGTGGAGATCATGGTGTCGATATCCGCAAGAGCTAACTACTTGTCAGTGGCCGTTTCATTTTGTTGAGCATATATGTCTATAATCATGAACATACAGATTTCTGCAGACAAATCAGTTTTGAATCAATGAATACTGTTCAACCTCGAACTCACCTCCAACTTTATCCTTCCCAATAGCACCGCCCGCATTATTAACCAAGCTAACGTCAATGGGAAGCCTCAGCAGACCATTATATTTCTTCGCTCAGACCTTCATATCACTCACACATCAAAAGTCTCAAAGCCCTCCTTCTTAAGCGCAGGAACCAGATCGTCCACAGCCTTCCTATCATTCACATCAAGCGTCTTGATAAACACCTTGATGCCCTCAGCGCCTTCTTCTTTGCACTGCTGGGCGACTTTGTGGAGGGCATCTTGGCGACGAGCGAGGAGGATGACATTGCATCCAGCTCGAGCAAAAAGAACGGCAGTGGCAGCCCCGATACCGCTGGAAGCGCCCGTCACGACGGCTTTGTGGATGCATTAGAGTTGGGCCAGATGGTGTTTGTGCTTATCGACTTACCGGTCTTGCCTTGGAGACTGTGATGTGTCAGTTAGGGAGGGTGATGTTGATGGAGGGGGTCACAGTACTCACCGAGTTGTGTTGAAGAGCGGCTGTGAGGAGGGCATGGTTGTATGTGGGTTATGGGCAGGGCCGGAAAGGGGGAGGCCAGGTATATAAAGGGAGTTGCGGATGAGTTCCAGTCGGGCGATAAGGTGAAGGCGGTGCACCGTGATAAAGGAAATCTCCCCCTCGCTAATCGCCAATGGCGAGAAACCCCTTCCTCCATCCGTCGGACATGGCCGAATGGCCTATTATCTCCTCCGACCACCAAGCGGGCACCATCTTTAGGATACTATAGCACAGCCGGCAATCAAATAATCATACTGCATATCAACAACCACAGGCATAAACAGAGAAACAATATCTAACAGCATCGCACAGCATTTAATAGAAACAAACATAATGCCGTCCCCCATCCTCAGAACCAGCCAATTCAATCAATACGCGCTATGATAAACCGTGGCGACATGCTAAAAAGTGGTATTGTTGTGACGGTCTGGATAAGGTGGGTCGAGAGCGATTTCAAAAACATATACAATGGAAAACAAGTTATAAATTTACAGACCGGTGAGAGAAACGCTACGAGGCAGGTAAGAAATGGAGACCAAGGCTTATCGATAAGCCTTGGTCTCCGAGTTAACCGCTCATTCTATTTTGGCGCTGTCCCCGGGGGGAGGCGATCACTTACGAGTAAAAGACACTCTCATGCGGCGGCCAACAAGGAATGCCTCACTAGATCCCTCATATCTTTATCGTCTCCTCCCACTCTTTCCCCATGTAGCCTTCCGCGATTTGAAACATAAGCGGCCATTCTTCTCAGAATTCACGGCCCGCCTCTTCATCTTCTCTTTCCTTATTTGACGCTTTGGCTGAGAGTCAGAATGGGCATCCCGTATAAGTCTGTTCAGCCCCTTTTTGGCTTTTCGAATACTCTGTCCAGCCTGGCGCTGTAGATCTCCTGCCTGGCGATCAATCATCTCCGATAAGCCATCAAACCTTGTCTCGACGTACTCTGCCAACTGGTCCAGCGTTTCTTTAGTTTTGACGACTTTGGTCGTGGTGGTAGTGTAACTGTCTCTTCGATGAGAAGCCGTGACGCGCTGGTAAAGTGGCTGGAGGTATGACTTAAGTATCTGGGCTCCGCGAGTAGCACGCGAGAACATGAGACTGCAGGCTGCTTGAATAGTTTGACCAAAGTGAGAAGCAAAGAGTTGAAGTTCTCTGAACTCTTGCAATACAAATTGAGAGATACGGGTGACCGTTGCTACAGCCATAGTCTTGGACTGGGTGTACGAGCGAATGATCTGGGGATATACTTGGGTGAGGTAGTACGTTGAGAGGTCGCAAGTACAGTTACCCGCTCGAGCTCGCTCTTTGCACATCTTGAATTCGGTGTGATTTGCACCCATCAATTTCCTTGTCCATTTACTTGCTTGCGAGATAGGTCCACTGGTCATAACCAGAGCCTTTGAGGCCCTTACACTCAACGAAGTATCGCGGTCCCGAACGGCAACAGCCACCGGCGACGTTCGGGCATGCTCATCTTCCGTCTTTTTTTGCTTCCGACCAGCTCGATTAGATCCTGTTGTGCTCGCATGCAGGGCGTTATGAGCCCTGCTTTGTACTGTATGCAGCGTCGAGAGTGCTTGTTTGACAAGCTTTAGATCAGCTACTCCAGAAATGGACCCTGTGGAGGCAGGCTGGTAAGGAGTACGCGAATAAGATGAGGTAAAGAGGTGGGAGAGGGAAAGCGGGTCCCACATGGACTGAGAAGGTTTGGCGGCAGCGTTTGAAGCCGCGGGAAGCGGATTAGAAAGAGTCGAGTTAGCTTGTCGGAAAGTGGGAAGCGCCTTGAAACCGTAAGTGTTGAAGAGAGCGACTGAAATGGCGGACATCAGACCGAGAAAAGCAAGCATGGATACTCGGCCCGACCTATGTGGTGTTAGATAGATGATTGCCTACAGCAAAGGAGAACAACTTACCACCTCCTAGTTGGCTGGGCGCGCTGAGAGGGAAGAAGTGTTTCCGAAGAAATACCTTCTTTGGGATCTTGAACGACAGTAGCATCGGCCTCTGTCTCTTCGGCGCTCTCAACCATTGACTCTTCCTCCTTAACCGACACACTCTCATCAGCAATTTGCTCCATGCAAGACTCTTTCAGCTTTTCAAAAGACTCTGTACTCTGAAGTAATTGATAGTCTGCCGTTGAGAAGCCCTCTGGAGCCCAAAGCTTACTTGACCTCTCCCACGCTTCATTGGAGAGCCTGATAGGACTTGAGCTCCGCCTTTCTGCTTGGAGATTTTCCACTTTGCCTATCTCAGTGGTCGTCTCAGCCCGAGAGCGTAGGCATCTCGACGAACCGAATGTCGTACGATCAGCCTCAGAGATGATCTGTGATGAGAAGGACAATCCGGGGTCAGGAAAGATGAGTCGAACCTGCGAGGAAGAGGTAGAGTTGAGGCCTTGTTGGATGGTATCTACGGAAGAACCAAGCTTGCTACTAGCCAAGTCGTAGGAACCGCCCACGAAAGAGATAGAAGGCGTCTCAGCATCTTCGGCCTCTATCCCGTTCTCGTCATAATGTGCGCCTTCCTTCTCATCATTCGAAGTCTCGTCAAAGCTCGAGGTTTCACTACGAGAGTCATGATCATGCAAGTCGTAGCTTGACTCGCTGAGACCATCAAACGTAGAAGGACCCAAAGAAGAAGTTTCGACTTCCATCCATGACTCGGAGAGAGTTGAGTATTCGTCGTCCGATACGGAAGTAGGGGACGGGAGAGAGGTGATCGAGGTAGGAGGGGACACGTTAGTGCTTATCGTTGGCATGATCGGTCTATGCTTTTGAGCAAAGTGCGTCTAAAGATGCGATAGGGGGGTGATCTACAAAGAGGAGTTAGCATAAAGTATATAGAGGACAACCGCATGGTGGATATTAGGCAGGCTTCAGGGAAAGGATGACAATGGAGAGAGCGGACGGAGTAATCACGAATGGATTTGAGTATCAATGGTATATGATACTTGCTGCACCTTACAATTGTTCAAGTTGAATGGGAATACCAAAAAGAGCAGCAGAAGATATGATACCCACAAACTGGTTATCCACTGTACCCAGTTCTGACAGAATATCACAGGAGGCGGTGGCGAAACGACAATGCTAGTATATGCGGTATCAGTTGTCATGTACTTATTATAGACACTAAATCAGGCTCAAGAGCAGAAACAGATAGCAGAAGAATCTCAGGTCGTAGCAATATTGACTGCGTTCTGCAAAAAGAGCTGGGTCCGATTGGCTCACCTTGTCTGAGTCACCCGAAGTAACGACCGACGCTGGTCACCTGTCTTACTTTTGTGGGTGGCAACAGCGGAACGAAGGTTGTTAGCCACAGATGCGTATCACAGACGGTGGTCCAGCTCTATGTGCGATGCTATAGATCTGTTCGAGAATGATAATATGCTCTTTAGAATGGGAAGAGATGACGAAGTGAACAAAGATTCAGAGCGGGAGATGCTTCGCACAGGCGCTTCGGAGCGATTCCCGCAGATGCCGAGGCAAGATAGCGTCTTTCCTCATCAATACTGCATCAATATTGGTCTTTTAAAAGCCCAAACAGTTGTTATTGAGAGGCGGTTCATGTACTTCTCCGTGCATGCATGCACGCACACCTTTTTTAAGCACTCGACCTCCTCACAGTCCACTCCCCAATGTCGCCCTCCCGGTATCTTGAGACCACAATTCTGCGGTGCCCCGCAGGGACGTTTAACTTACATAATTTGAACCATTTTATTTGAACCTCCAACTCTAAAACGGCCGCCCGCCGGCCACTCTCGTCCAAGAAAAAAAGAAAGCCGAAACAAGAACAAGGAATAATGTATAACTAAAAGAGGAGTAGAACGACCGGGACAAACACGGACACCAAAGTAGGCTGTAGATGGGGCTCATTGTCGGACGCTGTCTGATCTATGTGGGCACTCTAGTGGTTTTGCAGCATAATGAGAGACCAAAAGATGATAACGACCTCTATGGAATTGACCTCGTTTTTCCTTGAACGATTCAAAGATGCCTTCGTTAACGACCATCGAGATCGTATTAAATGACCTTCCCGCCTCAGTAACGGTGCACGATGCGTTCCAAGAATCTCAAATTGCTGTCACTTTAACGCACTCATTCCTTTGAAGCGAGCCAGTCCTAGATTTGCGTATCTGTATCAAAGCAGATCCTCGTGTCTTTGGCGCAAGGACGATGTCGAACAACAGACGTGTGCTCTGTTCAATTCGCGACTTGTCTCGAGCGATACAGCGCGATGTTGTGGCTTGCATATATTAAGATTCGTATATGTAACGGGAATGAGATTAGTACAGAAGACTTCACTATCACAAGCAATTACATGGGACCCATAAAAAATCACTTCGTCCTATCAGAAGCCTCCTAAACTGCCGCCTGCTCTTCCTCGCCACCGGGGAATTCAATGATGATTTTGCCCTTGGACCGACCTGATTCCAATCTCTCAAATGCTTTGGCGAAATCGGCCAGCTTGAAGCGCGAGTCAATGTTGATGACAAGCTTACCCTCATCAATGAGATTGCAGAGGTGCTCGAGCTGCACGCCATCAGGCCGCATAAAAAGGTACTCGTAACGGACACCGTGGGAGGCGGCAGCGTTACGCACGGCGCGAGAACGGAAGCTTAGGACCAAATTGATCAATAGCGACTTCCAGCCTGGAAGGATGGTATCAAAGACGCCCGGAATTAGAGGACCAGCCACCGAGATGATGTGTCCGCCTTCTGCGACGGCAGGGATAACATCATTGACAAGTGCTTCCTCCCCGCCGGCCGCGTCAAAGACCTTGACAAATTTCTCGGGCAATTCCGCCAGCTTCTGATTTCGGTAATCGATGACTGTGTCAGCGCCCGCCTTGAGGACATATGGTCTACCAGCGTCCGACGCCGTGGTGGTGACGTGAGCCCCACGGACTTTGGCAATCTGGATGGCGAACAAGCCAACGCCTCCAGCACCACCGGTGATCAGGATGCGATCGCCAGCCTTGACGTCTAGCGCGTCGAGAGCTTGGTTTGCGGTGAGACCAGCGAGTGGAAGACCGGCGGCATCAACAAGATCGGTCGTTATAGGCGCCTTTGCAACAATAGAAGCAGGCATCACGACGTATGCCCCCAAACCCCCCATTGCGGATTTCGTGGTCCGGCACACAACCCGGTCGCCAACAGCAAACTTTGCAACATCATCGCCGACAACGGTTACGGTGCCCGAGAACTCGTTACCTGCAATCACCGGCAGAGCCCATGGCGTGATATATTTGAGCTCGCCGCTTCGCTGGTGCCAGTCGATTGGGTTCAAGCCGCCTGCTGTGACGCGCACCTGCACCTCGCCCTTTTTGGGTAATGGAACAGGAAATGAGCAGATCTGTGTCACTTCTGGTCCACCATAGCGTGTGTAGGCGATCGCCTCCATTGTCGATGACATTGCGAAAAGCTTGAGTTATTGAAGGAAGGGTAATATGCGGATGCTTCTTGGAGGAGAGGAATACGATTAAAGGCACTTGCTTATGGTTGTGTACTCGCCGTGTTTCGTTGACGCTGTAGTCGATGCTGCGGTCAAATACTGTAGTTGAAGTCGTTGTGGATGAGAGGGAATATAAATATTCGCATGAGATAGCATATGACGCAGCGAGCCTTGCAGTGATTAAAGAACTCAAAATCGGCGATTGGCCATATAATTGAATGGCCATCATGTCGCCGTGACGGGCAGCGACCTGCGTGTGTGGCGCCCATTGCTTTTGCCGAAAAGTGCTATTTTGCTGCTTTTGCATTCATCGAGCCAGGCAAGAAAGCATGATGGTTATCCCGTCAAGGCCAGCAGCCGCGGTCAAAGGCCGCAGTGTACATGTGCACCGGCAGTAGTAAGGCCGAGATGGCACCGGAACAACCACGCAGTCCTCATAAACAAAGGCTTCGGCTGTTAGCACTGCATCCTCGGCTTAAGTCTGGTCACTGCACAGCTCTCGGAATGTTTCATGCGAATCGATATGTGACTGTAATTGTACAATAAAAGGATTTACTTTGTGAGATGGGATGCTTGTTATGGTATCATGGTATTTCTTAGAGGACCCGTTGCGGGGCGCGGTACTCCTCGAGGGTACTCTGGGGCATTTGAAGGCGCTACAACGTCATATAGCTTGGTGCCGTCCTGATAAGGGTGCATGTAAGCCCCATACACAAGATAATAAATGATGACACGTACAGTTTCAAAGACAGCCCATCCTCCCGTCTGCTACTGGTCATCAGCGTTTGTTACGCATGGTATATGGTGGAAAGCTCACCGAGATCCTGCTCCTTACAATCTCGACAGATCCTCTCAGCCCCGGAGCTTTTTTTATCCTTTCTCTTTCTTCTTCATCCAACATGCCGAAGACTTTGCCTGTTTCTTGAATTAGCAGCGTTGCATCTGTGGTATATGTGAATGATGAGCCGAGGGCAGGTTTGATGTTGAGTTTGTTAAACCGTGAGAGAGGGTTCGTGGGTATAGAGGTTACTGTTGAGTTTATTACCTGCTGTATCGTCAGATTCAATTGAATACTGGCCGATAAATCAAAGTACAATGGAGACAATGTTCTGTGAATAAGTGATATTCGCCACATCCTCCATGACTGTGACCAGCTCGGCGTGACCTACAGAATGACGGTCAGTAGAGAATATTGTGACTTTCGGAAACGAACCTTGCGCTGAGGTGTTGGTCAACCTGTCTTTGAAATAGGTGAAGATGTTGTCAATGATCAGGATTTTTGTTCGCGGTTCTTCAGCCTGGCTGATCGCCGTCTATACTTTGTGTCAGCTATCGCGGTATGCCATCGATCAATCTCACCTGCCTCTTTCAATAGTCCAAGTGCCTCATACATGTCGTCTAGCTTGAAGCATGGCAGTACCGTTATCCTACTCAAGACGCTCGTTGAGTTCTAAATCGATCTATCAGTATAGTCGCCCTGTCACGACTTGATCACTTTATTTACTTGGATCTTCCAAGCTTCTAAAACCTTCCCAGCTCTTTCAGGAGCGAATGTACCTTCTGTATCCATCCAGGTGCAGATAGCTTCTGGGTTTTCAACCAGTACATTCAATGCCGCATGTAAAGCCAACAGCTATATCTGCCGTCAGCCACATTGCGGGCGAGCCCTTGTTCGGTAGTTACTGACCGACTTTCCAACCTTACGAGGGCCGGCAATTTCCAGTACACCTACACCGTCCCAGTCATCTAATAATTCGTCTAATCCTTTGACGCCGAATCCTAGCCAAGGACCAATAACTTCATAGTTGTCGATATCGCTGGCTATCTGGCTTTTTCCTGCTGTCAACCGTATGC
This sequence comes from Cryptococcus neoformans H99, assembly GCF_000149245.1. Taxonomy (NCBI): domain Eukaryota; kingdom Fungi; phylum Basidiomycota; class Tremellomycetes; order Tremellales; family Cryptococcaceae; genus Cryptococcus; species Cryptococcus neoformans. Next base: position 417,169 of record NC_026747.1, read on the forward strand.
AATACGATACCAAAGCTTCAAGCTGTTGGGAATTGAGCGTCGAAGTTGACGAGATGATAGTAGGCTGATGAGTGAATATGACCGACTCTGTGGTCTTGATTCCAGCAGACTCTAGAAGTGATAGTCAGTCCAACTCGGCGAAACATCGCCAGTGAAACCGACACATACCCAGTTCTGGGATGAGAGACGCAAGCTCCGAAGGTAGTTTATCTACTATACGCTTCAAAAGCATTATTGCTGGGGCATTGGGCTGAAATGTAGCTGAAAGCAAATGTAGGCGATGAATCTGTCTTGCGATGGACGCCCTCCACATCGCGTTTTGTCAACAACCTATTATTTGCACGCGCTTCAGTTCCCTCTTTCCACTGTGTATTAGTATTCCTTGTAACCCATATATTAAAACTTCCATCAGTCCTACCAGCTTGCTATCCAATGTCTCAACCCTTCAAAACAGACTCTCTTCGCCCCTCCTCTCTTCCCTCTGCGACCCTCGGCCGACGGCGTCCACAGCTCTCCACAGCAGCGACACTCGAAGGTGGAGAGAATCTCACACCAGGAGAACGGGCTCAGAGAGTATTGGAAAAGGAGCATGAAAGGTGGAACGAAAGGATAGACAGGGATGTCAAGGCTTGTGTGGAAGGTTTGAAGGAGTTGGTTCAGCTTGCCGACGTATGTTGTCATATAGCTTTTCAGCATCACAAACCATAATTGACAAATACACATAGATATCAACGGTTCAGCCAAATTCGCTCACATCTACAACTCTCCCCTTACACCTCCCTATTCGAACATCCTCACTTATCCGATCAGCTCTCAACATCCGTGATATGGCGCACGAACTGAAACTATTGTTGCTCCTCTCTGATGAGGTCGGTGTTGTTCAGGCCAGGGATAGGGAGCGAAGACTAGTAGGAGAAGAGATTCAGCGAGGTAGAGAAAATGTGCTGAGGGAAATATATAAAGGGTTGGGAAGGGAACTGGAGGGTGATGCCGAGGAAATCGCCATGGATAAGACGACAGGTACCGAGAGCTCTGTGAAGGATGAAAAGGATCAGGAAGCAAAGAAGGACGGCGAAGATGTCATGGATATTGCGTCAGAGGAAAGACCTCAGCCATCATCACCAGCACCACCATCTGATGCTGTTCCACAACTTACTCGGGATGTGTTGGAAGAGAAGCAGGAAGTGAAGAAAGAGAAGGTGATGGAGGTGGATGACAACGAAAATGAGGACGACGATGATGACTTTGACATCGTCGAAGTGCTCAACAATTCCAATATGGCCCCATCTGCTCCTGCTCCTGCCTCAGCACCCCCTCCTGAAGCGCCTACAGAAATCAAGGACGAGAGTGAAGAAGACGATGACTTTGAAGAGATTTTCTAGAAACTTGTAGTCCAGCCCACTTGTAGCATCATTTAATACCCCGCATTCATTTCATATCATACAACACGGATGCATATGCCATCTTAAGACACCAATACCTAAACTAGTATACATTCATTGCAATCGTGCTGTCCGCATATACCTGTACTGTATCAACAAGGAACAAGAACACCTTGAGATTATTAGTCTTCGTTGTCATGGAAAGGCCATGCAACTGTCAATCTAGGCGGTAAGCCATCAAGTTTGCCATACCCTCCATCCGACCACCATTCATCGTACTGTAATCGACGTCAGTTAATAATTCGACCAAAAAAAGGGGGGTTGGCCTACCTCCTTTTGTGCGTCCTCGAGCTCTCCCAACATGCGGATCGCATAAGGGTGTAACCTCTTATCGTAACCCTTCTCCTGTCTGACCTTCTCCTCTGCCTTCTTTTTCTCCTTTTCCTTTTCTCTTTCGCTCTCCATGATACTATCCAAGGCATTTGCCGTAGAAGGCGGCAAAAGACTCGAACGCTTTGAGAAGGATTTGGACATATGTGGGCTGGTGGGCTTTCGAGGACTGGGTGGTGGTTGAGAATTGTGCCTAGGGCTAGTGGGGGTTGCATCGAAGGTATCGCTTCGAGGGGACATGGTGGGGATCTCGAATTCAAAAGTGAAGTTCCCTCGCGGACGACCTCTTTCTGAGGGGGTGGTGATGATTGTGGGAGGCTTGGGTTTACATTGGCTAGGTGGGGTGATTGAGGCGGTAGGGTTAGACGTTGACGTCGTTGTGATAGAAGTCGATGATTCGCTCCAATCGTCCGAATTCTTTGGGGGTGTTCGAGGAGGGATCAAAGGTGATGACCCCAGTTCCTTCGATGATCTGGGCCCTCCAAAGATCTCAGGACTGGCCTCTAGACCAGGACTATCCGCATCTGAAGACATAGTTGGGCTTCCATCCAACGACCCGAGTGTGCTGCCAGCCATCCATTTGCCCTTTTTCTTATTCTTGAAGTTCTTCTTCAGCCACTTGGCGGCTTTACCAAACTTGTTACTCCCCGTAACTGGGTCAATCTCAAGCTCACCACGAGAAGCGTTGACTGCACCAAGACCAAGACCAAGGAGACGTTCTGCTTTATCGACTGACACCGCTGAACGTGCATCGGTAACCATCGTGATGGTCGAGCGGCTGCGAGGCATGAAAGGCTCTTCCGCATCAAGTGGACTGACGGGCATATGGCCATTCTCATCTTCTGCAGCTTCAACACCTATAGGTTTAGGTTCAAGCTCGTCATAACGTCTCTTAATGCAGTCAAGACGTGTCTGGAGAAGGCGAACAGTTTGTATCTCGGCTTGCCATCCTGCGTCATGTTTTCTCTCCCCCGATGTCTCAAGATGACCAAGTCGGAACACCTGCACCGGGTCAACACATGTTTTATGGCGACGGAAAACAAGGGCGTGAAACTTACAACAAGTCTGAGCATATAGCTCCTGACTGAATGACTCCAAAAGAGCAATAGCCTCTCAAAGACTTCCTTGTCTAGCAATAGATCCAAGCACAACTCCCTCCTATCCTCCGTCCTTGCCGTCATAACTTCCCAATGAGAGAAGACAAACGCAATAGTCTTTACGATCGTCATTGCGTGCTCCGTCTGGGTAAGAATGATTCTAACCACGTGAATCAAGTACGCGACGTCCACAACAGAGTCAAGTCGAGAAGGTATTCCAGGAATGGCACCGTAAGGAGGGTCAACGATACCATCCAATAGATCAAAGAGGCAGAAGACACCTTTAGGAGCATTGAGGGACGTCTTGCTGATGAGGTTTTTCGTCCAGAGATCAATCATACCTATATAGATTTGCGACATCTCGCAGTCAATTACCTCTTTCCCCACCGGTATGGTTATTCTCTGCTCCGAAAAAGTAATCAATGTCTCCGTCAACCTCCTGTTCGCAGTGACAAGTACGGGAGGTTTGGCGTTGGGAGCTTGTAAGGCGCTCTCAGTCGCATCAAAGTTCGAGGCAGTCGAATATGTAGTGACAGCGTTTACAGTGCCCATGATGTACGAGTACAGCTTCTTTGCAAACGCAGTCGCCAAGTGAGCATACCCAGGCGCACGCATAAGGATAGCAGCCGGAACAGGTTTGTTTTGAGCCTCGTAGTACTTGATAACGGGTCCAAGATAGCGCGCCAGTTGACGGTGGTAAGCTCTGTAGAAGGAAGGGAAAAGTTCAGAATCATCAGACTGCCAGCGACGAAGCCAGTAGCCAGGCGTGAAGAGAAAAGCCTCGCGCTCCGCTTCAGTCTCAAATTCGGCAGTGAAAGAATTGAGGCGGCTGGTGTACCTAACGACATTGTCGAAGCACAAAGGGATAAGGTGTTTTGGATACTGCGGCTGTACGCTGGAACTACTCATTCGTCAATTTTACATCCACATTCGACAATGACAAACTCACGGGCAATCAACAGCCAATGTGATATTACCAGTAAAGCGCATCAGCGCCCCTTTTGGCAGCTGAAGAACTGTCAAAAGCTGGTGTGCGACGTGAGGTACTCTAAAGAATGCGAAGGCCAAAAATCGTCCGCTGAACACCAAGATGTTCTGGAAGACACCTCTACCACCCAGTTTCTCCATCACAAAGCTCATGCAACGGATCATCATCTGGGTGAACTTGTCACGATGATCTTCCGAAAGCTGAAGAGCGTCCTCAGACAGTGCGATACTAATCATTTGGTTAGCTTGACAAGTGTATTTACCTATTGTAGGAACGTACCTCTCAAACAGCGCAGCAAGTGACTCCAAAACCGCCCCTCGCTCATCAACAGGTCTATCATACTTCAGTTCTGATATCAAAACATTGATCCATTTTAAGAACGCCTCTCGCAGCAAAGTATATTCACCCTCCTGTCCTCGACTATACGTCCGTCGATCGGCCTCAGCGATCAAGGGCACTAGGTCGGCCCTCAGAGACACCGCACGATCAGCAGCAGAAGTGCCGCCTTCGGGATACTTGAATGCCACACGGATTTCTTCGGCTCTGTGCGCGATAGCAGAGATGGAGAAATTTTTGTCTGGGATGATAGTCTCAGACTTACTCAGCAGTGTCAATTCATGTTTGCGATATTCCTTCCTCACAGGCTGCTCCATTTTTGCGATCACCGGAGCAGGTGATGAAATGATAGCAGGGGGCGCCAAAGCACCAGCGGCGGCAGGAGGAGGTACCGTGGACAATGCGATAGGCGGAGGATTAGGGGTGATTAACTTTTTCACTTCCTTGCATTGTACATCCGAGTTGACATTTGGCAAAGAGGCGGAAGAAGGAGGATCGACGGTCGACGAGCTTGTACTCAAAGACACCTCGCCAAAAGCGGACGTGGTAGGAGTGGTCTCCTTTGGCGTGACTGGCAGAATTGGTGATGCGGACTCATGTGTGGAAGATTCAGTAGAAGTACTGTCTTCTGACGAAGGCAGCTGAGATGAGATGGTCTCTCGTGGCGAAGGAGAGCGAGTGAGCGCTAAAGAACTTGTCTTGGAAGATTGGTCTTCCAACAACGGCCCAAAAACTTCGTTCTTTTCCATAGAAGACAATTTTGGCGATCTTGACTCTCTAGAGAACCTTGCGCTCGACCGCAATGGTGGAGCGCCCTCATCTCCCTCAGTCATACTGAGACCGTCTGATGTTGTCCTTTCAAGCACAGTCCAAGACCTCTGCAAGCGTTCTGGAGAATTACTAGGGCGAGAAGGCGATCTAGTTGAGTATGATCTAACGGGTGAACTTTTAGGCGATGGGCTTTTTGGAGTTCGTACTTTGAGAGGCGAAGTTCGACGCGAAGCTGAAGTCGGGGAGAAATTGAAGCTGTCGAATTCGAGATGAAAGTCAAGGTCGAGCTCGGGTAATTGCAAACGATGAGGCGAAGGAAGACGAGGTGGGGTAGCCGGCTTGGCAAAGGGAAGTCGACGGGGTGAGTTGGAAGGGAAGAAGGGTGCATCGTCGATAGACAAGGAAAGTAAAGTCGAAGTTGAGGAGTCAAAGGTCGGAGGTTTGGATGACTCAACAGGTGAAGGTAGCGGCGGCAATGTGGGCGGAATAGCGGTAAGGAAGGTTGGCGACGGTTCTGGGGGAGGCGGGAGTTCCCGGGAAGGAGCATTCAATCGAGATGATGAGGACGAAGACGAGCTCAATTTGAGAGTTGGGGTCGTTCGGCCATTACCAGGCCTTGAATCAAATGTTGGTGTTGACTTCTCATTACTCGACCTAGAATCAAACGTAGGCGTTGTTCTTCCACTGTTCAGCCCCATAGTCGGCGTCGCTCTGCCTGATGATCTGGACCTTTGGGAATTATCATCATAGTTCTGAACCATTAACTGTGAAGGAGATATCTTTCTCTCCTGACTCGCACCTGCCACAGACGTAGTTGGCGCGTCTTCCTTCTTCCCTTTTCCACTTGCGCCTCTTCCAAATAGCGCCCTCAACGCATCAGAGCTCTTCTTCTTCATAGACTTTCCTCCTGACGACTTTCTCTCTCCCTCGTCCCCTAAAAGAGCAGCATCAAAGTCTGATGACCGCTGCACATCCAGAGATCTTCCGCCACCAGACGCTTTACGTTCAAAGTCAAAGGAGCGAGCAATGTCAAAAGACCGGGAGGGACCACCGACACCCAAAGATTCTTGCTGTGACTTTTTCCATTTCTTTTGGGCTGCACTTGATGATTCAGCGTGCGGCTCACGGAATTCTAACTCCCTTTGTCTATTGCGAGGTGGCGATGAGGACGACAAAACGTCATTAACAGGTGCCGACATTCCCCGGCCGTTCATTGGAGGTCTATTAGATGCGGCATCGACCTTCAATGGGACCATAATGGGGCCTTGGAGAGCATTGGGTTCTCTTGAAGACGTAGTCGGACGATCTTCTGCAAACCCTTTGGGCAAGCTGTGCTCCTTCTGACGAGCAGCGTGATACTTCGAATAGCCTCTTCCGTCAAGGATAGTCGATGCTTCGAGGCTAGGTCTTCTCTTGGGACCAATCTTCTCAATTGGTCTTTCTTCCAGCAGAGGCTGCGCTCGCGAATCTTTTCCAAGAACAACAGGTGCCTTGGCCCCAGGAGCTCTTGGCCTACTGGATACTCTCGGCTCGATGCGATCACTGCCAGGTGGAAGGTTATCGAGGGATGTCAAAGATGGATCCATTGACACGGGGAGAAGGGTGCCTTGAGTCGTTGTGGATACAACAGGTGCACTAGACATCCGTGGGCGAATGTTGAGAGGAGCAGTAGGGGAAATCGCACCGGTTGGTATTGTAGGGGATGGGATTGCTGAGAATGGTACAGCTGGATGAGGGTATCCAACCTGATGCAAGGACGGAGGGGTTGGAGCAGTACGATTGGGATAAAGAGAATTGAGGTTCTGGGCATACGGGCGAGCCTGGTCGAACGATCAGCACTGGGCCAACTATGTGGGTTATATTCCTTTGTGCAAAACGTACCATTTGCGGTCTCTCTAGCGCATCCTGCGACGTTCTCGGATCCGCATAGCTCCTGAGCATTACTGGCGGATTCGAAGACCCCTTCCTCCTCGAAGACACCTTACCTGTCTTTGGAAGAGTTGATGGTTGGGCTATTGTGGGTTGATAGAACATGTTGGCAGGTGGCGAACAAGCTAGGAAAGGGTCGAAGACTGTAAGAGCAAGGGCACGAACGCGAGTACCAAGAAGATGGATGGAAGCACTGGGAGATTGAAATCAGCGTTACCAAGTCTGGCTGCAGGTATGCGCTCCGTTGTTGCGGGTGATGGGCTCACAAAGGGGTCCCTTCGCAGGAAAGGCCGTCTTGGTGCGTCGTCCGGAACAAGGGCCGAAGGAGGAAGGACGGGTGGCGAGAGGGGAGAAGGATGTTCTCTTCGTCGCTGCTGCAGCACTAAGATCCGTAATTGTATTACGGAGAGACGAGAACGCGTGCACGGCCTGCCCAACCAACACACGTCCACTACTTTTTTGTCTTCCAATCCTTTTCTTTTCCCCACACCCGAATTTCCGATTACAAAAAACCATTACAAACTTTCTAATTAATTAGGACTCTTTTCAGGGTCCATTACAATGGAGATTAGACTTCGACGCGTCGAACGCGTCCCCTCGGTTTCGTTGAGCAGCGGACCGGCGTTTCAGCTTTCGCAGCTTCAGCGGCGAGACCCGAGAACAAATTGATGGCGTCATGAATTATGCGGCCGTTTGCCTTTCATTGAGCACTTCAGTTCTACAACTGAACTCCCCTGCCGATACGTACTTTGATCGACAAGTCCATACTTTATTTGCATCGTATACTCATGGGTGTCATGTTACAAGGTGTTGGCGATATTTCCAAAGATCCCGCATCATAATCAGGCGACCTGCAACAAGCTGAGATCTCGCAGTGGGAGAATGACGTAAAGAACAAAAAAAAGATGGTGAAACGCGAATAAATCATATCCCGATACCTTACTGATATGCCTACATTTTGCTACTATTAAAGTCTATAGTAGATACAAGCGGGAGCTTGAAAATACCCAGGTTAGGGTCAAAACTGATTCCACAGGAAGAGCTCCGGCGGGATCTAATGAGTTTGGGATCTAATGGCCAAACAGCCCAACCAGTGGGATCTTGGAAACAAATCTATGGTAATTGATGTGCTTTATCCACCTTATTTCATATTTGATATGCATTTGATCAATGCGACTGTATACTTAGTCGTCAACTATACCATACAATTAATTGATACAATAAATAGGGTTTCGCTATTGACCTCCGCCCAAGCCACCTAGCTTGATCTTGAAGGAGGTTGGCTGTTGAGCAGCAGGGGTGCTAGTATCCATGGGCGTCATGGGTGTAAAACCACCACCATAGCCAGGTGTGTGGCCACTGGCAGTGTTGGAAGGTGAAGGGCCGACAGAGGCGTTACCAGTGGTGACACCGAACATGGGACAGTTTCTGTTCGCCTCTGTGTATTCAAATCAGTATCGTACCAACCATCCAGGTATAGGGTAACGTAAACGTACTGGTATGACCAATAGCACCGCAAGCACCACATTTTCGTTTCTGTGATCATATTAACTTCGAATCACAATCAACAGTGGTCAGCAACTTACCCCTTCCAAATCTATGCCCTCGATCCCCATATTGTCCGTCTCCAAAGTTTTCGACTGATACTTCTTCCTCATTAATCGTCGCTGTTGGTTCAACTTGTTCTTCTCAAGCATCAGGCGAAGACTTGATGAATTGTCAATACGTGCTCATATATGGGAGCATGTGACTGAAAAACGTACGCGGCCTTTCTCAGCTCATCCTCAGTGTCGTCACCAGTAGGTGCCAGCTCATCGGGGTGTTCCATGTAATACTCGATCTTCTTCTCCTCAACTCTTCTCAAGTAGCTCGCAATGACAGCAGGGTCTCTTACAATTTCCACTTGCTGTTTCCCCTTGACCTGTATGGTTTGTAAGCCCCACTAGTCGGTAACGAAGATGGATTAAACATACCATCCTCTTGATCCTCAACACTTTACCAGCCAGAGGATTTCCTGAATAGTGGCTCTCTCCGCCGTCCATTGAGAAAACACTCGGGCTTCTATCCCTTGGACTATCGAAGCCCCTCGGGGTCGCGGCCATGGAAGCACCCCTCGAGAAAGCTCTCCTGCTATCCCCACGGTGAATCTTTGGTGCGAGACCGGGCATCACAGGGGGTTGAGCATTACGGGCAGCTTCCTCCTCGGCAACAGTGAGAACAGGGGGGATTGGGTTGCTAAGTGCCGATGCCTGAAGATCCCAAACCTTGCGTTTCTCTTCTTCGTAAATACGATTTTGTTCGGCGTTGGAGATCTTCACGGGGTTGCCGCCTGCTCTGGCTTCCGCTTCCACTGATAGGATAGATAGATAGATTAGTCTTCTGGGTCAGGAAAGCTGTAGACGTCGGACTTACATCTCCTCCCTTGCTCAGTTTCGCCCTTCCTCAAGAAGTAATTCTTCATATTCGCTCTCAAGAAACTGAAACCTTCACCTCTTCCTGTCGGATCACCCTCACCATGGACCATTAACCAAGCCTTCTGAGCTTCCGCCAGCTTATAATTGTGCGTGGTTGACCACACCGCCAGGCGTTGCTCAATATCCAGCCCTGCTTCGTCTTCATCCTCATGACCACCCTCCGCAGTTTTCTTGTATCCGGCATCGTATAGATGACGAGCTCCGACCTGCATGGCTTCGTAAAGACACGCATGTTCAGGAGGGCACATCTCGAGAACTTGGCGTCGGTCGTCAGGGAAGGCATAGTCGGGGTTAAGCATCCAGTAACCCTGGTTGGGACCAGGACTCCGTGCATACATCAAAAATTCCTGCAAGATCTTTTAGCTGATGGGCTTACGAAACGATAAAATAACTTACGTTCCCTTTAACCTTTAATCTCTGCCTCATTTGCAACTCTGTCTGGTCAGGGAAGTACTTCAGTAACTTGCCAATCTTGAATCTCTTTTGCTTGGATTTATTGATCAATAACCAGGCGATAATCATGAGACGCATTTTGGCAGTGTTGGTATTCTTTCTCGCATGCGGGCCGTGAACTTCAGACTCGTTTGGAACGGTTTGGCCAACGGTAAAGATGTTGCTGATGGGACGAAGATGATAAGAGACATGGCCATTGACAGTTTGTCTGGTTACGAGGTCAGCTAATAAGGACATACAAAGTCCGCATGGAACAAACATACCGAATACACAAGAAATCAGTGGTCTCGGGCTTGTGCCTAAAAATAGGCGCCCTAATAAGATTGTTGTGAATCACTTGAGTCACTTTGCCCCTGTCCACATATCCTAGCAAGAATGGTTCGGCATCTCCAGTATTAAGAATTGATGGCTGGCCAAAGTCAAGCTTGGGCACCGTTTCGTCTTTATCATCGATTTTACGGTAGTAATTAACGATGGTAGTGCCCATACCATAATTGCTCATGATAGGTGGG
>NC_026747.1:432500-507500 GCF_000149245.1 Cryptococcus neoformans H99
AAAGGAGGGACAAGGCGAGAAGAGAGAAGGCCGCTGAAGCTGCTAGGGCTCAAGCGATGGCCACTGAGCCAGAACCCGAGACAGAAAAGGAGGCTACTCCTGTGGAGGACGCGGCGGATGCTGCCCCTGCTCAAGTGATAGAAGATGCTTCTTTACCAATGGAAGAAGTGGAATCAAAACCTGTGCCTGAGGAAGCGCCTGATGATGAAGCGTCAGCGCGCGATGTGGAGGTTGAGAAAACTGAAGTGGTTCATGAAGAACTATAAGATTTTTCCACGGATACATGCATTGCATCTTGTCGTTTCATTAGAGCCCCTCATTCTCAAGCAGTAGATACATATGTTAAATCGAATTTACTTCCAGCTTTAAATGACAAAAAGGGTTAACTCTGATAGCGAGCCATGACATCATGACGAAGGGTAAAAGTTAGAAGTATCTGTTTTGAAGTTTTGGCAGAACCAAATTGTGAACTTTCAAGTTTCTGGGTTGTTCTTCGTCCATCTTCGTTGCTCGATTCATTGACGCAAATTTCATCAACATCCGCTAGCAAACGCTATTGCAACAACCGCGAGGCTCCACTGTCTGCTAAGATGCTTTCTATTACAAGATATATTCGATCCAGCCGCCGAACCACTTCCATCTTCACAAACCGATTTCTTTCCTCTTCGTCTTCGGTCCCAAATTCCGCATCAAATCCCCGAGATGTTTTAAGAGGAACAGAGCATGATGGATCTTCCCAGAAGGTCGAGACTTGGTTTCTTTCTTCACCCTCCAACTCAGTTGCTAAAACTGAGTCACAAGAACCCGAGTTTACTCCTCCCAGCGCCCCACCCCTTCCCTCCAACGCACCGCAGGCCGTCCATCAATTTCATGACTTTATCACCGCTCCTGCCCCTTCAGAGGCTTCTGAGGTAATTCTTCCGCATACCCTGGAGTTTTTTGATACTCGCTCGGCTTCCGCAGTCCTCGAAGCGTCAGCAGTACCAGAATCATTGCCCCAAAGCTGGGAGAATAGGGTCAGAGTCAGCGGACTACGAGAGCAGAATGTGAAAATAGTTGGGAAGAAGGAGGAGGTAATATTTCCCGAAGGAGATATGATACAAGGATTGGAAGGCTCAGGACCGGCCTGGGAGTGGGTCGGCGTTGTTCAAGTACGAGGGCGGGGAAGAGGAGTTGTCAGAAGAGCTGACGGGGTAGTTAGGCGCTGGGTATGCCTGCCAATTATCCCTGTGCTTGTCATACAATAACTGATAACCTCCTGATATAGCTTCTCAAAAACCCTCTATCCCCATCTGTTGAGCCAGTGACTATTGAAAATCCCAAGACGCCGCGGATAGACCCCGATGCGGACTGGTCTATAGTTCCTGTAAAGGGCACCAGAATATGTCTCAACATTTTGACAGAAGAGGGCAGGGAAAGATGGAGACTAGAAGATCTATGGGGAGCGAGAGGTCATAAATTGTAGAAGAAGAAAAGTAAGGGTAGTTCACAAAATGGACGACTTCCCAAGAGAATTGTCATTCGCTAAATCAGCGTCGCATAATGTGTAGGATGAAGTTTCAACCCTAGCTTTGGAATATACCCGCTCAACAATGCGATATACCCATGGACTCCCATCATATCTGCGTAGAACACTACGCGATTCTTCTATCGCTGCATGATTGGGACTGTCTAAGATTTGGATCATTCTCGACCTTTTCCACGCGTTCTCCCAAACACTCAAATGTTATTGTTTACTTCTGTTGCCATTCTTTTTAAGACTCCGTTATCGAGCTTAAAAGAATGAATTATCTGATGCTATTACCTCTGACCATCTGTGGCATAGATCGGCTCCCACACGTACTCATTCGACATCTTTGCCACGAATTGCGCTACGATGCTGACCGCTAATGATAAAGCACATGATGAATCTTATCACGAATCAATTCGGCCGCATGATCAAACGTCGTGAAGCGTATCAGATTGATGCAGACTGGTACCGTGGTCGAGAATATGGTCTTGAATGAGCTCCGTCGTGCCAGTCAGTCGCGGCACATGTGCGTCTGCGCCCATTCGAGGCAACAATCTTTACATTGCCAGTAGCTCCGGCATTATTTGCCAGGCTTCTGTCTACCGAATAAATGATTTAAATGGTATTGACGAAGAGCTTACCTTTCAATAACGCTTTGTATAAAGAAGAAACAATCACTGAGGCCTCCTAGCAAATGATCATTGGGTATAATACAACTACGCAGCACGCTTGACACTGGAGCCCTGTCATGAAGGCAATATCAATCTTCAACCGGGCTAGAACAGCAGTGTCATCACCGGAATACTAATATATCATTTATGAGAAGCTGAAACCAGACATCTGTAATCTAACTTAATACTGTTACTATCAATGAGCCTTTTTGCACAACAAGCTACTCGCTGATATCTTTACGCAGCTACTTTATAAACCGCTGTGAAAGGCGTAGTAATGATGACTGCTGCGATTCGTAGAAACTCTGCGCTGGCTAAATCACAGACACCATACAACGTTCGTTGTGAAGGGAATTCTGTACAGTATCAGCACCAGGGGAAACATCTTTGGATGGGCCCCACCTGCGCTGTAACTTATCAAGCGTTAACAAGTCTACAAAGTGACGAATTGCAAGGCTCATCCTATTCTATGTATGCATTCTGTCATTTCCAATGTATCTCTCTAATTTACGGATCCACAATTTTGTACCGCCCGTTCTATTACTTTTAAAACCATTACACACCCTCCTGTCGAGCCAAGCAACAATGTCCATGAACTTCTCTCGCCCTGTAATCCCAACATATATTCTTTTCTTTAGGATCACCGCTTACAAGCAAGTGTAGCCGCCGTCAATCATGATCTCAGCACCAGTGGTGTACTTGGAGCTGTCAGAAGCAAGGTAGATGACAGCACCCTTGAGGTCAGAAGGGTCGGCCATTCGACCCATGGGGATACGGTTGAGCCACTCGTCACGAAGAACGGGGTTGGCGTCGAGAATGACCTTGGTTAAGTTGGTGAGGACGTAACCGGGGCTAAGAGCGTTGACACTGCGCAGTGGTCGTTAATGAAAAAGTTTGATCATCGGTCACAGGAAAAAAGAACATACCGGATACCCTTGAGAGCCCATTCGACCGCAAGGGATCGAGCCATATGTCGCACAGCAGCCTCTGCGTCACAATCAGCATTTAAATATATTATTCATGTAACAAAAGACCCACTGGAAAAGTTGTAAGGGGTTTGAGGTTGAGGAACGTTGACAATCTGCGATTACCCAATTAGCAGATATCAAGTGCGGTAAGTGAATAGGCTTACGCTGCCGCTCATAGATGCGACGAGGGTAATGGAACCACCTTCAGGCATTAGCTTGGCAGCCTCAAGAGCGCAGTACCAAGTACCCATAATGTTGATATCCAGCAGCTTCTTGATCTTGTCGATGGGGTACTCGTGAGCGACAAAATTTTCGACAATACCGGCAGCAGTGACAACGGCGTCGAGTCGGCCAAATCTCTCCTTGACGGTGCTAAAGACCTGTTTGACAGAGGCCTCGTCGGAAACGTCGCAACCGAGACCGATAGCCTCGATTTCACCCTTCTCGGCTTCACCGTTCTCGACTACATGATGACACGTTAACAGAGTTCACGGCAAATAATTGAATACGATACTCACCAAACCAGTCAACGAGCTCCTTGGCTGCACGCTCGGCATCCTCCTGCTTGAGATCGACAAGGACAATGGCGTTCGCGCCGCTTTCAAGTCGCCATCAGCGCCGATCAGGAACAGAAGTCAATGCCATGTGCCAACGGCGAAAAAAGGCCAGAACCAGGCGTCACCGCGAATTAAGAAAACGGCGATAGCCGCCGCCTCATTCGTCCTTTGCCGCACATTCGGATGGAAAGTCCAAAAGCCGGGACTGGGGCCATGGAGGAAAGCATCGGTACTCACGATTCGACGAAAGTCCTGGCCATCATGTTACCAAGACCTCGAGCCGCACCAGTGACAAGGCAGACCTTGCCGTCCATAGAGAAAGATGCAAGAGTTCGCTTGCTGTGTCGACCAAAATCACCTCGCTGCATATCGTGGCCGGGATGCTTGTCTACCCATTTCTACATCATATCACGTGTCAACACAGATACAAAAAAAGCGCACTGGGATACGAGATCCTTTGAAACAAAGAAAACATGCGTGGCCACGATTCCACAATAAGATATTGGGATCTCGCCGACCGACATGGATTGTATGGATAGAAAAGCTCACCTCGGGGTGTTCAAATGTGAAACTCTCGTCAACAGCAGCGATCTTGGGCTCAATCTCGACTCGGTGCTCCTCGTAACCATCGTCCTTCTTGTTGCTGACAAGAGCGGACCTAGTGAAGGCCCGAAGTGGAGCGGTAGCAAAGGCAGATCGCCTAAGGGGATTGGCAGTGGCCTTGAAAACGCTAGAACGGATGAAGGACATTGTCAAAAGTTGTGAAGAGGGTACAAAAGTGACTTGGAAGTGAAAGGAAACTGAGAGTGCAAATAAAATTGAAAGGAAGACGCGGCCTTATATATCGTTGGCTCCATATTTTTCATAACAGCAATTAATCCTTGTTGTCGAAAGGCCTGCATGGTTCATCTGCCTTTCTAGTCTACTCTATCCACGACTCCACACCTTTCTTTCATCTTCAAGCGAGTTGCCGAACCTGTAATTTTGTGGCCCCGCGCCTTTGAAAGTTTGAACTGAAAAAGGCACGGCTGGGGAGGTTCGGGCCGTCCCGAAGAAGAAAGTGGTTACTTAAATTGATTCTAGCCCCTTGTGCCTGATTGATCCCGTTTGTTTTGCTCCTTAGTGCTACATTTTGGTATTCGTTCTGGGTTCTGGCTTCTGGGTGCTCTGGGCCGTGTCTGCCGGCTTCTTGAAAGCCCTTTCGTCCCCAATCATCACTTTTAGCTATTTGTCTTCTTGCCTTGCTCAAGTCGAGATCGCAGACCGAACAGTGGTCACGAGGAATGAACGAGGACGGAGAGAGGAAGTTAGTTGAAAACGTGCGTACGTGCAGGTTAACCCAAGGCTTCAGGCCAGAGGCTGGAAAAGAAGAAGGCGATGCCACGCAGTAGGAAGCACATCACATGCCACAATGATACGACTTACACGCTACTCAACTGCCGAAAGCTGACGCATAGACTTCAACCTCTCCAAAGTATCATACCCCAAACAAACCGCAAATCGGACGTTTTCGAAGCTCACAAAATATCGACGCTGAGCAACCAATAACGACATGCGACAGCAGGTTTGTCGCTCGAAATCTCGCTTCCTCAACATCATCCTTCGAAAAATATTTATTATACACATTATATTTGTATGGGAGTATTATTGCCGCTTGATCCTATGATATAAACACTGTAACTGCTAGTAGTGAGGAAGGCGATGGCACGAAAAACGAATCTCGCTCTCTACATGTGGTACATCATCAATCTCATTGCTTTTCCCTGTTGTAACATATCGCCGGGAGACATACATGTCTGACGACAGATACCCAACGAATTTTCTGTATAGATACTTGAACTATCAGTTAATAATGACAGCCATCAGCCAGTTCTTTTTTAACAGAACCGCAATAGACAAACAGACTGATAGCTCCATTAAAGGCGACAGAAGGTTGCATACAATACACTTGAAGTTATGAAACGAGAAGGTAAAAACGAAGATACTCAAAAAAATTATTACGAACAACTAAATTGGACAGTTGTACTATAGTACAGATATCATGCTATTATTATCGTAGTGATCTGCCCAATCCTTTAGGCGGCTGCCATCTTGGGAGCAGCCTTCTTCCTCGGGGCAGCTTTTTCAGGGACAGCGTCCTTGGCTATAACGATGTTCAACATGGACACACATTCGGCAGACGGTAATAACTCACGTGCATGAGCCTTCTTAGAGGAGGGAGTCTTCTTGACAGCGGGAGCGGCCTTCTTCGCCGCAGGCTTCTTCGCAGGAACGGCCTTGATGGCAGCGGGAGCGGTAGCACCCTTCTTAGCGGCATGCTTTCTAGTCCCAGTACTTGCAGCCTTCTTGGCAAAGACCGCTTTCTTGGGAGCAACGTTCTCCTTGCCACTTGCCGACTTCTTGAGAACAAGAGCAGGCTTCTGCAAGATACGTCAATGGATGTTCCAGAAAATGATAATGCAAGTTTACCAACCTTGGGACCCGCCTTCACTCGACCAGCAATCCCACTAGGAAGAGTAAGCTGGCCTTTTTCAGCGCCCCGCTTGATGGCGTTCGATAAGTTGCTGATATTGGCAGCGGAGCTCATGTCGAGTTTGTACTTGTCGGCCAGGAACCTGTACCCACCAGTCAGACATGACACCCGCAAACCCCGTGATCGACTTACTTCTTGATAGTGGGTCGAGAGACACCTTTTCGAGCATCCCCTTTGTTCTGGGAGATACATTCCTGCAACAAAAGCGATCAGCCCAAGCTCTCTTATTCCTTGGTCTTTCCAGACAGGATGGAGATTATGGTTATAAATCTTGAATTAAAAGGCTTATTGCCAGCGGGTATGCATACATGCGCACTCCGCATCATGGCTGTAATCCTTGCACTGGATAGACAAATAAATCATTGATGCTTTCCCTCCGGTTGGCATTACACGCTGGGTAACAAATAACAAAGCGAGATCTATACCGGCGGAAGTGACCGAGTAAGATTGCCTTTGCAGCCCCACATGGGAATGTCGTAATTATTCGAGCAAGGATGCAATCAAGTGTAGCTCCAAATGGCTCAGTTGACGATTAACAGCCATTCAAAGGCCATTTTCCCATTCCTATTGCAAAGGAAGGAATGATGGACCAGTGAAAGGCCAAAACGTAGACATGCTCGCAGTCTCGTGGGAAGGAGCCTAAATCATACACGAACGACAAAGCACGAACTTACTTGAATCATAGAAAGAAAAGTTGGGTGAGCGGTAGCCTTCCTGGGAGTAGCAACAGTCTTCTTGACAGGGGCCATGATGATCCAAGTATAACAATGGTTTGTGAGAAGTGGCAAACGGCTGATAGGGGAAACGATGACAATGAAAAGGAAAGAATTTGTTAGCGTCGCCCTTCCCGCCACTGGGAGAGGTAGTCTGTCGCATTTATAAAACCTCGGCACACGAAAGAGACGCCAGCTTACCTTGAAAAAAATAAAAGTTAAAGAGTTGTTAAAGATGAGAGTGTTATGGGGAAAGAGATGAAAGGCTTGGGGGTGTCTGATTATATCTGCGCCGCCGCGCTGGTGACCTGCTCAATCTGCGTAAGGAATCAAAACAAGAAAATACCTCATTTACTTTGAAAACTCATACCTCAAGCATACCGACACTTGGGAAGGAAATTTCTGTTCCCAAGCATATATAAGAGCCTAGCAGTATTTATGATGTTCTTACAATATCCCATACATAGAAAACAAAGCCATCAAATGAAGAAGAATGTAATGATCACGTGACCTGATCGACTCCTTCACCGAAACATGGTTGGAAAACGCCGGTAGTTGATGTATAATCCCGAAGAAGTGTGAGAGTCATAAGCCTGTTTCCAACCTTACGGATCAATGAGTTGATTAACAGACCACTCTTTGCCGCAGAATCCAAATGATAATGCTCGATCGTTACGGGACGACAGTGTGAGGAAGGGCTTTACGACGATCATTCGCCATGCGGCCCAACAAGAAGAGACCCATGAAGAGACATCTGCCACTTTTAACTATCTTACTTCTACCTAGCTTCAGAAGATCGTCTATGGATTCCTGATCCCCAATGGAAATGGTTTAATTTCCTTTGCCATATAAAGATAGAAAGGTCCATCGTTGGCTAATCCATTCGATATTCTAGTCTCTTCCTTTAGTTTGTTCATTCCGGAAGTGATTATATGCGCACTCTTCCATGGGGTCGAACACTCAATACATCCGCCTTCGAAAAGGGGTTGTCCACTCAAGGTATGGGTTTTAGTCTCGGTACCAAGTGCTTTGTTCCGGTGGAAGTTCTCGGAAGTTAAGCGGTAATTCAGAAACTCACGTGAGACCCGACGCGTAAAATGCCGGGAAGGTCTGCAGTGGACTTTTCACCTATGATCGCATGCACATTCCATAGAGGTATAAAACAACTGCCAATTATAATGAGGATTTTATTTTTTGGCTTCCTCACATTTGAAGCTTTATCTAATTGCGTTCATCAACGAATTGTTCTCCAAGTTGTCGGTGTTCATTAACTGAAAGAGAGCTGTTTGGTTCCTTGTCATGATCGCCCTCCACTCATCAGGCACAATCGATAAACGATTTATGTTTTTATGACGTGGAAGATTTTTGAACCCCTCGGCATTTGAAATGTGGCACTCTATGAAAGGGCGACATCTGATGTTGTATGTACTTATGATATGTGGACACTATTGCGTGCATACGCTATACTGCCATCACCACCCAATACAACATAGAACTTCTTAATCCCCCACAGTTATTAACTAACGCGATCTCAGCTGATACTTTATCAGTTATTGCACTTGTACATGTACTCACTTATCTACGTACTACTACTTGTAATCATCTTCAATAAGATGTGGTGACCCAATTTAAGTGACATATTTGTGCATGATTTGCGATCATGCCCGACAGGATTCATCGTACCGGACTATAGCAGTAGAGTGTCAGGGTTCAACCGGATGTAGACGTGTATTATTTCCCAGAAACCCATAGTTTAGGCAAGTTCAAGGGATAAAAGAATTCCATCATCCATGACGAGATGGAAGCATTTTTGAGTTGCTGATGGCCTATTCGGCCTCATCCACGACGGACAACGAAGATAAGAATGAATAGTGTCCCATCTGATTGCCCGGTGGCTGATGAAGCTCTGAGACCGGAAAGATTTACTAGGCATTTGAAAAGCCTAGGTTAGTCAGTGACAGGCCGTAACTGAAAGTTGACCGTTAATTGCTGCCAACTGGATGCGGCTCCTCGAGTATCCAGATATAAAGTTCTCTAGTCATCATTATTAGTACAGCCCCTGACCCTTTACTTGGAAATTCATAAAGCCGGCTAATTCTTCAAAACGGTTGGGCGTCAAAAGTCCGCCTGGAAACTGAAGCATATTATCAGGTGCAGAGATTGATGCAAATCTAGAAGGCTGGGTTTGGCCAGTTGTCCACCAGAATGTAGGGTAGACCATATTGTCTGGGCATGCGTCATAAGAAGGGATTCTAGAAACTAATAATGTATTTAAACAACCTTAAAGACATGTCAATAACAAACATCGAACTAGTTTTTTGATAGTTGACTTACTTTGGGTGCCAACATAACAATCTTCTCCCATCTTCCACCGCTGCCCGCACCGCCCTTAATCTTTCTCAATTCGCTCGCTACAGGCCCAACAATCCTTGTGCCCAACATTTCACCTTTGTTGTTCAACAAAACCGCGGCACTATCGTCGAACCTAACAACGCTTCCATCTGGCCGTTGAGTGGTCTTCTTCACGCGCACAACAACTGCTCGTCGTACATCGCCCTTGCGGATTTTTTGAATGTTGGAAGAGGCATTGGGATTCTTGATGACTTCATTGGCGGGGATAGGACGGGCTTTGTTAACGACACAAACAATCTCATCCCCTGTGTGTAGAAGTCAGTGGATAGAAAAATAACTAACGGAATTGATACGACACACCAACAGTGGCAAAGCCAGTGGATTTTAGTCTTGTCTTGACTTTTAAGACATTGATACATTCAACCTTTAGAGCTCCGGTGTTGTCAATAACCTACAGAGCATTAGTAGCCATTTTTCATGAGGGAAAAAAACTCACATTGAGGATACCCTTCAATCCGATCATTTTGGCTAGAGTTTCACCCCAGTTTGAGATGATGAGATGAAATGCTTTGTATAAAGAAAGAGGAGATGGAAACTAAGGAGACTGACGGAGCGGCTTTTTCGACATTTTCCTGCGTTTCGGCGATGTCCGCATTGTTGACTTCATTTCTTGCCTCACTGCATGCCATGCTATAGAGCGAACGAAAGATGTCAATAAAATAGTACCGTCTTTTACACTCATCCTATACCGAAACATGCCTTCATAACTGATTCATTGTGAAAGAGGACAAACGGATTACCATGCCAGGGAAAGCGTCCCATCCAGCACTAGTATGGCCCCGTACAGACGGCGATAAATCCCGCTGGCCCCATACATCACCGCCTAAGGCAAATGACTGGTATTTCGAGGAAGTTCCCGACAATGATCCGAAGTATCAGTTGTATGAACAAAAGACAGCGGAGGGAATTGTCAAGTTTTTGGGCCTCAAAATTGATGGTCAGTGTTTTGAGATGTGATGAAAAGTAAGAAATCGAAAGACGAGGCTGATAAGAGCGTAGCGACCAAGCAGAGAATACCGTTACCCGAGGGATACAAGATCTATGCACATAGGAAGAAACAACCCGATGGATCATTACGAACTGATTTTTATGTTTTTGTCTGTACCAATCTTGGAATGTGTGCTGAGTAGAACTGACATATACATGACCATAGGGTTCATCAAATGCTCTCAGAGTGCGTCTCTATCAATTTCGTGAGGCCAGTTAGAATGTAGCTAACCCCGTTATTCTATTCGTCGCGATTGATAGTTTCGAAGTACCAGGGAATTTGAACCTCACGCTATTTGGCTCTTCGACACTTCTAAGAGTATCCTAGACCACTCTCAGGTACGGCCTACTTACTTGACTAGCTTCAGAATCGCTTATCAGAGAGTAGTGCGGATGCCCTTACAGTAAAGCTGGGAAAAAGATCAAAGCTCGGCAATCTCTCCCCGCGACTCCCAAACGCCCTTTACCATCTGCTTCCTCGTCCCCGGCTCAAGCTTTAGCGAAAAGGCCTAAAACAGATGGCGACGACACAGATAGAGAAAATGGGAAGGATAAGGGGAAAGGAAAAGGAAAAGAGAAAGAGAGAGTGGTTCCGGTATCTGAACCGAGATTAAAGACTGCACGAATCGTTCAAGAAACTAAGCTGAAAGAGCAAATGCGTGAGCAAGAAGAACTAGAAGAAGATATACAAGATCCGGATGAAGATACCATACCATCAATAGTACCAGATCGGGCAACGGAATTAACTCAAGGAAGGAGATTCAGTAAGTTGAAGTGGAAAATTGGGTCTCTAAATTGACCTCGAAACAGGGAAAGGAGAATTGGTTTGGTATAAAATAAACACTATCGTGCCTTCTGACGAACCACCGGAGTCGTCTGATGTTCGACCTCTGACGCATTGGCCCGGACTCATAAGCACCGTTGAACTTAAAGTCCGAACAGTCGACCCCCCTGGACCCTCTTCCAAAATGGCTCAGATGATTGTCCAATATTATGCGTATCATATCCGGCCTTTGGGCATTTTTAGTCCCTACGATGAAGTAATTATGGATCCAAAGGACATGATACCTTGGTTAGGCGGAGGTCAACTCAACGGTGGACCCAGAGCTTATGACGCTGTGGGGCAACAAGCAATGCACGCATTAAGAAAAGATGCGAAGAAGCACGCAGAGGAGATAAAGAAACAAGGGAAAAGTCTAAAGGAGATGGAGAAGATTCTCAAAGAACCACCTGGTTGGGGTAGTAAGTGGGCCAAAAAGATCAAGTTTACAGAGATGAAGGATTGGGAAATGGTCGTCACTAAGTTTGCATTTGCCCTGAGGGTTGCTGGGGTGAGTTAATTTCGCATCATGATACCAGAGGAGGATTGACACTAACACTATCCACAGATCATCGGCAAGTGCTGGGCCTTAACTGATAGAATTGAACCGTTAGAGGACGACCCCGACCTGTCGGATGAAGATCTGAAGGCGCTGAAATCTGGGAAAAAGATTTTCTATCAGGTTTGTTTCCCTCATGCCCTCACAGCCTGCCGTTTAATCATTGTTACAGGGCTTGTTTTGGGGTGGAGAACGTATATGGCTCGAGGATATGGTGAGACTAAAGGCAGATCGAAAAACCTACGCCCAAAATCAGAACTTCCCTCCCCCATCTAAGGGAGCTTCTGAACGTGGTGTCACAATGCGGATTAGGTAGGTGCCATAAGTCAGAAAACTCTTGCAAAGTTAATACGAACTCTACAGTAAAATCGAGATAGAAAGAAATCCCAATTCTCGTAAAGTTGCCTTCAACTGCATGCTCTATGGTGATCTCTACGAGATTTCCAAACTCAATGACGAGGAAATGACAGACCCAGAAAGCGGATATTTGAATGTGCTTACAGGAGAAGAAGGTTCAGGGCAAATTCCTGCTGTGTTTGGGTACCATGCGCCTGAGGGATACGCTTATAGACAACTCAATTCAGAAGACAGTGAGACGATGTGTGAGATTTCTGGTAGGTGCGCGTGTCATCTTTTTGGAAAACAATCTGATAACAGGCAGATCTGGCCGGTCGTATACACCCCGACTTTCTTGATGCGGATAAGCAAAATTGGTATATGGACCCTAAAAGACGTGAGGAAACTACAGGGAGACTCGAGCCCAATAATCACCCGTATGCTATCATGGGATTAAGACCAGGATCCGAAGCGGCGTGTCATGGTACTATGAAATGGAAACGTAAATTCATTTTCATCGAAACCCTGGGAGTTGGGCTGATGAAATGTTAACAGGCGACCTGATTCAAATTGTGCAGGACTCGCCGCTGAAGGTCGAGGAAGACATGATGTTTTTCTATGTAAAGTCCATGAGAGAAGTGTTAGGACTACCAGTACCAGGGAAAGGATCCAAGGAAAGTCAGGATAAGGAGGCTAGTGACGGAGGAGGAAACAATACGAAAGTGTAAAACGTACGTTGTCAAGGACGTAGAAGCGCGGACGGAGGTTGAGGGAGATAAGTGCCACAACAGAAAACGCCGAGGGCGGAATGACGCTTGTGTACTGCTCCCTTATTGGAGTAATGGATTTTGTAATGGGTCATTAGAAAAATTGGCATTGTATTACGCGATTGCAGGAAGACCTTATGTGTGGGAATTGACGCACCGCTCTCCGCGTCCCTTTCTTTGGCTTATTATTATTCTTCGCTTTCAATTCTCCATTTCCCATAAAGATCCGTCTCCCGACTTACCCCAAACTCCTCCACAATCGCGTTTAAATCCTCTGCTTTTACAAGCCACGGTCTTCTAGTCCTTTCCACCACAATACAAATTCCTTACATCAACGTGTGGTGACAGAGCGACATCGCCCCATCGCCCCATCGCGTCTCCCGTCGCTCCTGTTGCTGCTCCCATCATTGCCACCCCACCTTGCCTGTCTCTCAGCACGCGTTGGCGACTTCAAAGTCTCCCTAGATACACACTCAGGCGAATTATTCCATCCATTGGTCACATCACTGTAACGACCCTCCCTTTAAGCCAACTGCCCACTGCGCAGTCAAGTTTTGTACTCAAGTGTCAGCAAGAGTTTTGACATTCATCATTCTGCAACACTAGCAAGCCCAATACTACTTTTCGATTCAGTCAATATGCGATTTACACCTTCTGCTGTCCTTACCACCCTTTTTCTCACGACCTCAGTCTTTGCGCAGCGAATGACTACCACCCTTGATGTCGAGGTTCGTCAATCTGCCATAGTAAATTTATGCCATTGAAGCGCTAATTGTGTTAACAGGATGGCAACACTCTTGTAATCTCCAAGACTACCAATGCATTAGGTGTCACCGTCACATCGACTTTGAGTACCGTCTTTGGTAATGGTGATGATGAAACCAGCACATCAAAGACTTCCACGACGTCAACTTCCGCAAAAAGGAAGACTACGACGACGTAAGTGACTCAGTTATCTAAATTTCTTGAATAGGATTTAATGAATGCGCAGTCCACGGGTTGTTGGAGCGGAAACCACAACCACTTCCACTCCTCCCCCTATGAGGACTACCACTTACTGGGTCGACACTGGTAATGGATACTGGACTGATTACACTTGGACTGCTCCTACTACCACGTGAGTGTCACTTACTGATCTCGTTCTCTTACATGAACTGACCAATGACAGTGTTCCCACGGTTGCTACCGCCAACGTTCCTGCTGGTACCGTCCAGAACTACCACGATTATCAGTCTGCCATCAACTCTGCCGTTTTCTCATCTGCCCAAGAGGCTGTTGCCTCTTCAAATGCTGTTGCGCGAGCTCAGCCCATCGGTATGGACAGCATTCTTGGAGGATGGATGACATTGGCACTCGGTGCCGTTGGCGCAGGTCTCGGCGTTCTTGCGCTCTAAGCATGATCTGTTGGAAGCTGATTGACAGAGTGCATTGAGAAGAAGTTGGAGATCCCCAGAGAAGCAGGCTCTGGAGCCTTGAGCAAACTCGTCCCGTTCAGACCTTTCCCTTAGTTTTTTTTTTGCATTGTTATGGACAATAGTTTCACCTAACCACAATTTCATAAGCTACCGCAGTATTTACTACATTGCGATATACCTCTTACTTACAATTCTTTTGAGTTTAGACGAGTGATGACATGTTGATTTGATACCTATCGTCTGGCCAAGGAAAAATATTTGAGCCTGTTTGTCGCCCGCTAAGTCAACCGACCATTGCGCTACTGGGAACATCACTCCATGCATGTCCCATTCGCTATTTGTCACGTCTATCCGCATTCCAGCATTGACACACCACCCTACACATGCTGCACCTAATGGAAAAACGTTGAGTAATAATTCACAGCATTAACAAGGTTTACTTTACCTTATCACATCATCGGACCGACCCACATCCGAAAGAGTCAATCGTCCGCTTCTCGTCGTCTTTGCCAACTATTATTATATGCTTCCCTTTTCATCCAACACAACGAACATGGCCAAAATTCAGGCTACCCCTTTCAGACTTGCTCTTCTCCAGCTCGGTGGCCTCACTGCCTCCAAAGCTTCCAACATTTCAATCGCTGCCAAAGCAGTCGCTTCTGCAGCTGCTTCCTCTCCTAAACCCCAATTGATCGTTCTTCCCGAAATCTGGAATTCTCCTTATGCCGTTAGCAGCTTTAGAGAGTACAGCGAAAAGGTACCCGAAGTTGGAAGCAAGTGGAGGAGCCTAAAGGAAAGTGAGGAAGGAGAAACCATTAAGGCCCTTAGGGAGATGGCAAGGAGCAGCGGGTGCTGGTTGATTGGCGGTAAGTTCGTTGCCCAAATGTTGGAATGGGTCTAACAGTAGGCAGGATCCATTCCTGAAAGAGATGAGAAGACGGACGACATCTACAATACTTGTACTGTCTATGACCCTGAAGGTACGTTCTGTGTTGTTGCGTGTAGAGGAGACTTATCAGTAATCCCGTCTTCACGATGTAGGCACCCTCGTTGCTGTTCACCAGAAGGTTCATCTCTTCGATATCGACATTCCCGGTAAACAAACCTTCAAGGTCAATGAGATACTGTATCAAAATGGTTCTGAAGCTCACAGTCCTCTTAGGAGTCAGACACTCTCACAGGTGGTTCTCACCTTACCACATTCACCGCTCCTTTCGGCAAGATCGGTCTTGGTATCTGTTACGATATCGCAA
This sequence comes from Cryptococcus neoformans H99, assembly GCF_000149245.1. Taxonomy (NCBI): domain Eukaryota; kingdom Fungi; phylum Basidiomycota; class Tremellomycetes; order Tremellales; family Cryptococcaceae; genus Cryptococcus; species Cryptococcus neoformans. Next base: position 448,002 of record NC_026747.1, read on the forward strand.
GTCACTTTTACTTTCCTTCCATGCAGACTGGATCTTCTCATTCATGTACTAACCATGTCCATCTAAACACAGCGTTTCCCCGAAATGGCAATGATCGCCGCTCGTCAAGGCTGTATTGCCATGATCTACCCCGCAGCATTCAACACAACTACCGGTCCCATGCATTGGACTTTGCTTCAGCGTGCGAGGTAAGTCACTTCGTATCCTCAACAGACGAGGGAGATGCTAAAGAAGGTCATGCAGGGCTGTGGACAATGAGATCTATGTCGCCATGTGCTCGCCTGCTAGGCATCCAGAGGCCGCCTACCAAGCTGTACGTATATTGTTTACTTTCTGTCTTTCGTTTGACCTCGTATCTGATACCTTGTAACAGTATGGCCACTCTAGTGTTGTGAACCCCGTGTAAGCCAATGACGACACTCTTCTGGGGAATATGAAGAGATGGGAACTTGTAGGCTAACGGCGCACGTAATACAGCGGGGATGTAGTTGTTGAGGCTGACCATGAGCCCACCACTCTCTACGCCGACATCGGTAAGCTACGGGTCAATCCACTTGACAAACTGGAAATACGGCTGATATAAACGTGCTAGACCCGGAGTTGCTCGCCACTACTAGAAGAAGCATCCCTGTTACTGTTCAAAGGAGGTTTGACGTTTACCCCGATGTTTCTTCTTCTTTTCAATAGATCGAACAGGGGGTGGTCATGATCTACGAGGGTAAAGCGTAGTGGAAGGACTTTTAGCAAACAGTAAGGCATGGCACATTTGAATGCATTATGGTATCAACACGTACAAGGACAAGTTTATCCCATTGCGAATGGCGCCATCTTGAACGTTGCCTGGGCCAGATCTACCTCGACGGTACCTTTTCCACTGGCAAAGGTCCAGATCAGAAAAGCCTGGAAGTCACATACGTCGATGGCGGGCGGCTGAGGTACAACAACACCACCAGCCTTACCGTCCACTGAAGATAGGAGTGTTCATGATGCAGCACTTCACTTACGCTTACTTCGGGCCTGTTCTTTCGTCCTCCTATATCCGTTCATCGTTCATGAAGATAAAATCGCCTGAGAGACAAGTACATTTGCGATTGCAATCCCGGCTCACCCGCAATCAGGATGATTGTGCGCACTATGTTAATAGGGCCATCTATGTATCATCTCTATCCATATACATCCTCCTTCCTTACACCAGTAATTCTTCATCCTCCGGATAACCAATGTCGAAACCATTCAACACGAACGCCTGGTGGTGGTAAAGTCCAACGAGGTGAATGGCCGAGTACAGCACTTCGCTTCCCACAGTCTCGATCCCCCGGTCCCAGATGTCCTTTCGCAGACCCCCTTTCTCTTTAATCAGGGCGTTAGCAACTTCAAAGGCGACTTGAGATTCCTTGTCCCAAGCCTCCCCAGATCCCGCTTCGCCCCGAGCCAATGCATCTCTGCACTCCTTATCGAATCCGGCAGCCTTTGCAAATCGGCTATGGCAGTACAGCATGAACTTGCAGTCCAAGTGCGCTCCGATGAGCATGATGATGACTTCTTGCATCTTCGGAGTAAGCCCTGGCGCGCTGAAGACTTTGAAGGCGGTTTGCCAGAACGGCGTGGAGATTTCGGGCGTTCGCAGATGGGGGTTGAAGGGTCCAATGAGAGCACCGTTCGGGAGCGTGTGGGTGAATTTGTCGCCAAAGCTCGCAGCCATCTTGGCAAGGGTGTCATAGAGCGGGCGCTGGGCATCGGTAAGCTCCGAGGGGGGGAGAGGTGGGCATCGTTCGCTCATGTTGGAACGAGATGGGTGTAAGGATTGATGTGTGGTTAGGGGGACGGGCCGGGTGGTGAAGGGAGTTGCTTGGTGATTTTATAATCGTCGGGGGCAGGTTTCATTGGATTGCTAAGCAGAACAATCACCATCGCACTACACGCGCCGAGTTGCGGCTTGCTGAGCAAGCATGCATCGTGCTGAATCATCTTGTTTCCATAATGTAAAAGAGCATTACGAATTATAACATATCGAATCCTCCTGGAGTTCAGTGTATTTCGGACACTCCTTCCACTTTGGGTAATTTTAAGACGCCAGGCGAAAGATAACAACCGGGACTTCCTCGGAACCCCTTCGTTGTACCAATTATTGTTTTAACTCTATCTAAATTATGAACTTGTGAACCATTTCCACCCGTAACTCTTTTATGCAGAGCACGTTAGACTTGATACCACCTTACAGCCCTGTCTTTGGCCAGTTAGTCGGTAAGAGACCTCCGGGACTAGACCATAGTCAGCAGGACCATCTCGACTCCGAAAGTGGCCACCACGGCACACTCTGTCTTCGCTGCTCTTCCTATTAGCTTTTCAGCTCCCTATTTCCGATGATAACCAATTTGATGCTGACAGGGAGATCAAATCGTCTGTTTGGGATGATGATCATTGGCAAAGTACTGCGACGAAACCAAGGTCTTTCATGGCAGCAATATATGAAGCCAGAGTGGACTGGAAGACACTTTATTGCATTGTGAACATTACATTAGAACAAGCAAGCACCAAGTGTGTAGATTTGATGCGACATGCAAGAAAAGTAATTAAAACATATCAACAGAAAGTTCAAAAAGTATAAACTTGGCAAATGTTTCCTAACACATTCCATACCAAAAAAAAGATCAAGGCAAACGAGAAATTAATTGACGATAGATCCTGGTCATGATGAATTTCGTCAGTTGTTCGTAAAAGTCGTTCCCTTGTATTTAATCATATATCCATTAAGACAGTTTAGGCCTAGAGTAACCATTATCAATTCCCAAATGGAGAAGACAGATGGACGGAATCACGAAGAAAAAAAAAAGACTTGCCATAATCTATCCTCCTTGAAATCCCGAACGATAACCTTGATCTCTTCTATTTCGACCTTGGGATATTTCGGTTTGAATCCCAAAACCCTTTGGACAAGTGATCCATCGAGGCAGATGGAGCGTTCTACAACGTAACGTCAACGCTAAATTAAAGACTGTGAGAGGGAGGGAAACACGGTGGTGTAAGTAGTGCGTACTTTTGAAAGCATGTTCATCGAGGGATGGGGTGATAGGCGTGGCATGAATAAATGGCTTTGGATTTGCTAAGCATTTCGGACCCTGCTTCGACGTGCTACAACAGCAATAGCCCTTGCGACGGTGGACGTGCCGCCTATAAATGGATTGACGACATCAGCCTCCCCGTTCGGTCGACTTTTGCTGGGGTATCATATCAGTGGCGTAACGTACCGAGGATGAGCACCACAGGGGGCTTCTATGGCCGAAGGGGAGCCATCGTGAGTGAGAGGGTTACTTGCAAATGTAAAGACAAAAATAAAAAAGTCATCAAGGAAATCAATCCATGCCGCATGGGACACCAAAAAAAAAACAGAAAACAAAAAAGCAAAAAGTAAAAATGACTGCAGGTCGACTCCTTGGGATCGTAAACTATCGCAGAGCTCATCGGCCTATGCATGCATGCAATAAAAAAAAAAGTTACCCTAAATACAAATCATCATGTACTTTTTCATGCACTCTCACGCACATCACTCTACAGCCTCTCGACGACAATCGCAGACGCAGCACCACCACCGTTACAGATGGCAGCAACGCCCTTCTCACCCTTCTTCAAAGCGTGCACCAAGGTGACGACAATTCGGGAACCAGAAGAACCGATAGGCTGCGTGTTTTTTTTTTTCGTGTCAGCTCGAGAAACTTCTCCCCCGCCAAAAAAAAAAAAGAAGACGACGTACGTGACCGAGAGCGACGGCACCACCTTTGATGTTGACCTTGGACCTGTCCAAACCGAGCACCCGTTCGGCCGCGACACCCACCACGGAAAAGGCCTCGTTAAATTCCCAGAGGGCGATCTCGTCCTTGGTCACACCGGCGTTCTTGAGGGCAAGAGGTACGGCGAGGGTAGGAGCGGTGGGGAAGTCGATGGGGGCACAAGCGGCGTCGGCGAAGCCTTTTTCGGGGTTCATGTTAATAGACAGGTAAAAAAAAAAACAAAGGGAGACATTTTGATAAACATACCGAGAATCTTGGCAAGAGGCTTCAAGCCTTCCTTCTCCACAACCTCGCCAGAGGCCAAGACGACGGCGGAAGCACCGTCGTTGAGGGTGGACGCGTTGGCCGCGGTAACGGTCCCGTTCTCCTTGACAAACACCGGCCTGATAGTCCTAAACTTGTCCTTCAAAAGCTTCTTGTACTCTTCATCCTCCTTGACGACGACATCTCCCTTTCGGCCCTTGACGGTGACGGGCGCAATCTCATCGGCAAACGCGTCGGCGGCCCATGCTTCTTGGGCACGGGTGTAAGACGAGAGACAAAAGTCGTCTTGGTCTTCACGGGTGATCTTGAGCTTGGCGGCGGTGTGTTCGGCGCAGTTGCCCATGGGGAACTTGTTGTACACGTCAAAGAGACCGTCGACGACGAGAGAGTCCTTGGTCTCAAAGTTGCCGAACGCGGGGGTCTGGCGGGGCACAAGGAAGCTGGGTTACAGTTTTAGCCGACGGCTCGGTTTTGCCTCGTTATGTCTGTGAACTGCACACAAGACTATAAACGAAAAAAAGAAAAAAAAAAGAAAAAAACTTACGGAGCCTGAGACATGCTCTCCATACCACCAGCGACCATGACACCCCTCTGGCCAAGCTGGATGTTTTGGGCGGCAAGCATAATGGCCTTCATACCGCTGGCACAGACCTTGTTGATGGTGGTGGCATCGGAAGTCTCGGGGATACTATCGTTTTTTGCATCTCTTGTCAGCATGCTCGGGCCGAAAAAAAAAAAAAGAAGAAGACGAAGAAAGAGAAAAAAACGACGCACCCGGCACCGATACCGACCTGTCTGGCGGGAGACTGCCCGACACCAGCCTGGACGACGTTGCCCATGTAAAGCTCCTCGACTTGCTCCGGCTTGATACCGGCCCTGTCGACGGCGTGCTTGACGGCGACGACACCGAGTTGCGGGGCGGAGAGGGTGGCGAGGGCGCCGTCCTTTGCGCCGACGGGGGTTCGGGAGGCGGAGACGATGTACACGGGGTTGGCCTGTGTGAGTGAGTGAGTGCGTGAAGCGGCAGAGAAAGAATGCAACGAACCATTATGCGGGCGAGTTTGAGGTTTTGTGATAAAAGACGGAGAGAGGCGTGCATGATTGTTTATTGCTGAAAAGCGCGCGGAGGTGGGGGGGGGAGCTCGTACGATTAAGGGTCCACAAATAGATGGGGGTGTTTTATGTATGCGTTATGGAGAGATCTATAAACATGCATGCATGGAAACAACGGCAGCCCGGCCACAGCGCAGCCGCCACTGCATACACCATACGGACAGCAGCCAATTTCTAATATTATCACGAGCACCCAGTCTATTATCACGAGCACGCGGGAATCCGGTTTTACACTGCCGGACGCTCGTAAGCACCCCTCTATACCCGCCAGCCCCTGGAACAACTCACCATACTTGCCGAAGAAGGGGATCAGGCTTTGCGCGAGCGTGTACGAGAACACGAGCTTGGGGCCGACGACGAGGATCTAATGCATAGTCAGTGTATGCTTTTATGCAATACGCAATGTGCATGCATAGAGAAATTTATCCAGCGCACTCGCACTCACCTTGGGAGTCAATCCCTTGAAGAACGCGCCCACACCTTCCTGCTTGATCATCTCCTTGATAATGGTGGCGCCACCGACGCTGGATCCAAAGTTGGCGTTCTGGATACGGGTCTTGACGACGTCGAGAGGCGCAGCGACGGTGATGGAAGCGACGGCACCGGCGATGGAAGCCACAAAGTCTATTCACGTGTTCCCTTTTTTTCAGTTTTATACAACACGAAATCGCACTGCGACTTACTCTGAGTCCAGGTGGCAGAAGAGTAGTCGGAAAGCTTGAACAAGAACTCTTTGGTCACGGCAGACCCACCGAACAACTGCCGTATCTCGTCAGCTTGTACCCTTTAACTAGGGAGAGGGAGAGAGAGACGTTACTCACGGCAAAGGAGCCAGGAGCGTTCCTCGCCATAGTCCATCCCCATCCTCGGTACAAGGATCCGATACCCTCGTCAGTCACAAGCTTGAGCAGACCACGTCCTCGGATAGAATCCGGGTTGGTCTGCATCTTGATCTTGAGGACGTCCAGCGGGAGGAGGACCTGTTGTGCATGTTGGATGTTTGTTTACGCGGTTAAAAAACGAGTAAAACTTACGACTTCACCAATACCTGTAAGACTATTGGCCAGTCCATATCAGTACGCGTTTCAACGGGCTCGCCAAACGCAAGCAACGAAAAGCAGCAACAAGACAAGACACAAAACTCACGATCCCGCAGTAGCGTGCATCATCATACCACCCCACTTGTTCCCGAAAGTAGACTTGAACCATCCACCGCCATTCTTGTCAATCAAATCCCTGAACCAAGGCTGACCGCCAAACTTGTACACCCTCTGGGCGACTTTGTATCCGGCGGCGTATCCCAGTCCGGGGAACAAGGACAAGAACTTTGAGTGGATGGGGGCGGTAGCGGCGGATCGGAAGATGATAGAGTTGAGCGATGTCGTGGAGAGGGCGGCCTTGTTGGACATGAGACGCTTGGCGACGGTGTCCTACATACGCAACTAGTTGAGCTCATGCGCGGAGCGCTACACATGTGGGTTTGATATACGCACAACAGGGTGGAAAACCATCAGCTCGGCGACACCTGCGGGGGAATAAGCATCGATCGAGTCAGGGTTCATGGAGATGCGATGGGACTGACCTGAAGCACCTGAACCGAGGATCCTGGCGGTCCCCGACTCTCCTTTTCCAAGCTTGCCGTCAGCGGGGGGGGACATGGTTGCGGGTGGATAGGCGGGGGAAGTAGACGGGGGAGTAGACGGGGAGAGGCGTTGCCTTTTTTTTTATTTTCTTTTGTGAAAAGAAGAGGGCCCGTAGTGATAAGAGAATCCAACTTTTGCTAAAAGGCACGGCGGGATCCTCCGAGGGCGGATTGGGCAGGGGAAATATTCTGGGCGGGAATTGTTTCTAACCAGTTGGCAGTCCTTGGACAACTGGTAGCCATTCTGGGCCGTTAAGCCCATCCTCCCCAGGGGAACTGGGCGCCACTCGCGGGGATTTGCGGGAATACGTGAGCTGGGCCGTCGTCGGCCGTTGTGCTTGTACTACAACTCGTCGGGGGACACCAACTCCCCCTCCCCCTCCCCCTCCCCCTCCCCCCGCCCACACGCACCATGCTCCCCACCGCCGCCCGCCGCTCCCTCGCCGGTCTCATCCCCCCCAAGATCGCCACCCCCGGCGCCGTCGTCCGTCCCTCTCTCCCCCCCTCCCCCGCGCGCATTTACTGACTGAAAAACCCACACCGTAGTCTTCCGGCACCACTTCCGCCAGGACAGCCCAGGTTATCGACTTTTACTCCAAGCTTCCCAAGGGCCCCAAGCCTGCCAGCGAGAGGGTCGGTGGCATCAAGGGCAGGTTCTTTGAGGGCAAGAACGCTTCAGGGTGAGTCGTCGCGGTATGGGGATATGCATGGCAGTGTGAGAGTATGCCTGACCACCGTCGCAGCGCTCCCGTCGTCGCCACGCTCGCTGCCCTCTTCCTCATCGGCTACACCATCGACTACAACAGTACGTTTCTCTTTGCACCGGTATCGCATCCGTCACACTGATGATTCATTCGCACTTTTCCTCCCACTCGTTCATCCTTGGACTTTTTACAGTGCACCTCAAGCACCACAAGCACGGCCACCACTAGACGTCTATGGACCTAGAGATGCGTGGTAGTAGTTTTTAAAAATGAACCAAAACGGAATGCAGTGTTGTGGATGTTCTCGAAAGCAAAAGCAACAAGGTTGCGCGAGAGGCATTGACGAAAATAAAAAGGAAACGCTCGGACCGTCAACCGCTGAAACTCGATACATGTGAAAAGAAAACGCAACGGTGCTACAAATAAATACAGATGGCCCAGTGACGACCTTTTTTTCCCTTTTTCCGTCTCCATCAACTATTTTCTTTTTTCTTCGCTCTCAGGATTACTTGACCAGTGTTGAATTTCGTGTTTTGCGTTTTCGTGCTCTTCGTGCTTTTCGTGCTCTTTGCCGTGAATTGTTACATTTTGCATTGTCCTGAGGGGTGGGGGGGCCGGACGTCGAAAGCGAAGAAGAAAAAAAAGCCGGTTTACAACCCGACCCGGTGAATTGCCGCCATCCACTTTGCTCTCAACTCTACGCTATCCACATGGCAATAGTAAACCATCCCGGGCTATCGGTATCACATTTTCATCAGTAAAACCCCCCCTCCCCGACTTGACCCCGTTGACTGGGATCGCAAAAAGGCAGAAAAAGACCCCTTGACTCACAGTCTGGACAGTAAACCCTTTACTCCCCTTTTCCTGCACATCCATCACCGCGTTCGGTACGGCAGAGTAACCACCACCTTTTGTTGTGGAAGATCCGGTGGCAGTCGACGGCCGGGGAACAAACACGGCTTCTCCCTTGATCCTCAACGATCCATGCCCGCCACCACGGCCACCACCACCAACACCACCACCACCAGACTCGACATGTGACGACGACGACAACCCGGCGCCAGAATCGGACCCTGCTGGATCCCCATCCGCTTCGTTATCGTCCTTGATCATCAACAACCTCGGGAAATCGGTCAGGACTAATTGTCTCTTCTTGGGGGCTGGTAACAAGAATGCGGGGAGGTGTAGCTGAAGAGCGGGGGAGGAGGTACGGAGGGTAATGGGGGAGGTGAAAATGATGGATTCATTGGCAAGAAGAAGGGGAGTCCTAAACCATACATTGTTTTAGTTGCCATTTCCCTCTTTTCTTTCGTCACAGAATGCAATCAAAACACGTACCATTTGTCAAACTCTGAGGCTTTTGACATGTTCATCCGCAGTCCACCAAGAGACATTGACAAATCTCTCGCCTCATCGCTCCTCATACTCGCCCCACTTCCCCTGTTGGACCTCGAACCACTGCCAGGTCCAAGTCCAAACGACGGGATGCCAGCACGCGAACCAGGCCTCGAGCCAGGCCCCGTACCCGTACCCGTACCAGGCGTTCGAACCGTGTCACTCGCCGCCACGCTTGTCGCACTTCCACTCATCCCGCCTCCCCCTGCCCCACCAAACTTGATCGCCTCCAACCACCCCGCCAACGCCGAGCGGTTCCCACCCGAACTCTCACTCCCGTGACTCAATCCCCGCGCTTTTTCCCCCTTCTTCTTCTCCACTTCCTTCTCCCTTTTTCCGCGTCCCCCTGTGCCAGCACCGGCATACGCAGGTCGAGGAGGGTCGAGGTCTTCGCCAAGGTTGATATATTGGTTTCGTAATCGACTAAATTTCGGATGATCGACATTATGCACTGCGCTAGCCGCGGCGCGCCGGTCAAACAGAGGTTCCATCATCCCCTCCCCAACCGCACCGCCCTCTGGCCGGGGCGATACAGTATCAGCATCATATTCAAACCCATCCTCATCCTCCTCACCCACATCGCTCCCTTCAAACACACCCCAAATATCCGACGCTTCAAGCTGGGCCAACGTCGTCGACTTGCTTGGTTCTCGCAGACCACTGGATATGGGAGGAGCAGGGATGGTCCAGAGTGTGGAAAAGTCGATAGACTGGAAGAATGGATGGGTTTTGATGAATGTAATGCTAGGTCGAAGATTGGGTTCGAGGTCCTAAAATTAAAAAGAAAAAGAAGATAAAATAAAAAAAAGTGAGGATTTTTCTCTCTCGAGGTATTTCGTGACTTACAAGAATGGTGTCAATGAGAGATTTTGCATCTTCATCAATACCTTTTGGGAACTCCACTTCTCGTTTCAAGATCTTTTGAAAGGTCAAGTAATCTGTCGCACCTCGGAAAGGGGGTTTTCCACAGATAAACTGGTAGAGAACGCACCCAAAGGCCCAAATGTCGGATCTGTGTTACATCAAAGGGCAAATTCCAAGGTCAGCAATTAATTAAAAAAAGGGAAAAGGAAAACCATTGTAAACATACGCAGTGGTTGCAACTTCGTTTCGCAAGACTTCAGGACTGACAAAGTCCGCGCTCCCAACAAACGATCGGCTTCTTGAACTGTCATCTACGATCGGCTCGTCCTTGGCAATGATCTTGGCACTTCCGAAATCTGTAATCTTGATACGCATATCCTCATCAAGAAGAATGCTTAAGATACATGAATCAGCATGCAAGCCAAAAAAAAAAAAAACAAAAAAACAAAAAAAAAAAAACAAAAAAACCACGAAGAAACTTACTTTTCCGGCTTGAGGTCACGGTGGATGACACCTCGGGAATGCACGAATTCAAGAGTATCGATCAACTGAGCGGCATAGTACCTTGCAGAAGTGATATCGAGCGAGCCATGTTTGCGAATGATGGATGCCAACTCGCCATTACTCGCAAGGCTCAGTACAAAGTCTAGCATTTTTTCCCGTTAGCTCCCCGTCGCTCCCTCTCTATATAAGATGAAAAATGAATCCGCTTACAGAGTGAAGAAGAATCATTAAAAGTCGAATACAATCTGACAACACCCGGGTGCGCAGCAGCAGACATTTTGCCTGTAGTACTTGCACTCTTCACAGATCTCTCACTCGGGGCCAACGACTGACGCCGGCGTTTAGGTGTCAGGTGAGGTCGATCTCGGGGGGTTTCTCTGCTCGTACGATGTCCGTCGGTTGACAAAAGGGGCGAACCGCGTGGTTCGGGAGTAGAGGGTATCTGAGGTGGAGGAAGCGTAAGGTGGATGGCTGCTCCGAGCTCTACAGGTTCTGCACCTGACCGCTCCTCTTCGTCCTTTTCCTTTTCTCCGCCCTCAGCTGACTCTTCCCTTACAGGTGAGGGAGGACGAGACCTTGTCATATTATCCCAATCTCTATCCCTATCCCATTCTCGTGACGGTGTCTCCTGTCCATCTTGCCCATCTTTTCCATCTTCTCCACCACGAATAAGCATCTCAGTCTGTTCCTGCACCGGTGTCGGAGGTTCAGCTGAGCGGCTAGGTCGCCTACCCTTGATATTGCCACCACCTCCACTTACTGCAGTCGGAGAGAGCTGAGTGCTACCACTCGAAGCGGTAAGGACGGGGCTGGAAGCGGCACTCGAGGTGGTTACGATTGAAAGGCGATCGCGCGTGTCTTTTTTGCTGTTGCTGACCGTCCCGCCAGAGACTGAAGCCATACTGGACTGGCCACCTATGCTAGCGGTGGATCTGCGTTTCCCAGCGCTTCCCGTCTGGGCATACCCACTACTCGAAGAGCTCGATACACCTCGCTTATGGCCCTTGGAAGGTCGAGGATCAGATAATCGAATAAGAGCGTCCCGCTCTACCATTGCGTACTTGACCTTTTTCTCTTGAATAAGATGCGCCTGGTTGATAACCTTGAGGGCATACTTTCTCGCCGGTTGAGGAGAAGTAGGAGAGTGTGTGTTGGCAGAAGGGGTGACACAGTAGACTGTAGAGTAGGATCCGACACCGAGCTCCTCACCAAGAACCCAGTCGTCCAAGCTGTGTTTCTTGAGAGCTCCAGAGCTCGCGCTTGAAACCTGGCTCTGACGACGCTCTCGATCATCTCCATCTCTCGCTCGACTCCGATGACTGCCTCCCCAGTTTTGTCCAGCGTCCACACTAAGTGTCCTTGGCTTCCCCCCAAGCGCCCTATACGAGTTTGTAGGTGATGAAGGCGTGCTCAAATGGCCATGTCGGCCGCGTACGGGCGAGTTACCGCTTGAGCGTGGCCGTTCGGCAGAGTGGGATTCGCGGTCATGAGAAAGCCGATCATTTGGGTCAACAGAGATGGTTACGCGGAGAGGAATCGTGCTGCTATTTGGCGAGAGGTCTTGCTGGGCTAAAAAGGACTTGCCGAGAGGTGTGCTTGGCGAAGTACCCGACACAGTCTCAGTGTTTGACTGTCTTTTGGAGGCCATGTTGAGGATTGGAGACGGTGACGGTGACAAGGCGACGATGGAAGGTGGCACATGCCTCGCCTGTGGACTTGTCCCAAGTCTGTTTGATCTTGGGCCATTCCTGGCTAATCCGCCTCGTCCTCCGACACTCAATCCGGGACTGGTGTAACTCGTATCGTGCTCTGCCTCGTTCTCACTGTGCCGATTGGACGGAAGCTGTGACCTGCTTGTGGCTGCTGTAGAGGTCTCTATGGGTGGTGGGCGCATGGGGACTGCCTGTACGGAGGAGGTGGAGGAGCATGTTGTGGTGGAGCGGGAAGAGGAGGAGGAGGAATTCCTGGTGATAGTGGGTGCGATGAGGCGGGCGTAGGCGGAAGAAGGAGGCGGAGTGGAGGAGGCGGGGGAGGCGGGGCCGAAATGCGAGGAGGCCATGGTGGCAGCCTCGGGTTTTTTTGGAGACAAGCATGCAATAATGAAAGGAAAAGAGACTGAATGTTAATGAAAGAAGACAACGAAAGAACAGCAACGGGACCAAATTTTACACGCACAAACACAACAGAAATATCAGATGGATATATATGCATGCATCAGTACTCTGTGGGCAACCCGCACACCAGTGTGGCCATGCAGCAGGCATATGCATCTCTTCCTCGGCAATGAATTATGCCTCGCCCCCAGCTTATTCACCGCTCACTACGTACTACTTTGCGATTTCGTATTCCTCGGATCACGAACCGGCTTCCGACGAGTCGTATCCTTCAGCTATTTACCATGATTTCTTTTCGCGAGCGGGGAATAGGACAAGATGATCAGTGTCAAGGCGCATTTGCCAAGTACTAAAGATCCTACGCGCCGTGCGAATCCTCGCGCTTTGCATCTGCAGCAGCGCACCAGCAGACGAAATGACGCAGACACGAGAGGAAGCGAGAGGTGGGACGATCATGGCTCTATGCGCTTTTTTGCATTTCTCCCAATATCCCGTCCCGCAAAGTCATTGGCAAGGAGGAAGCATCATATGGCAAGAGGATTATTAAATGGCTGCAGAGGGTTGAATGCGCGACGAACTGAAAAGAATTCCTTACTGCTCTTTTGATTGTTGGCTAACAAGAGATGTCGACGGGATCAAATCTCAGGTGGTGTCGCTCGCGGGGAAAATTCGGACTCCTTGTACATTTTCCCTTTGACACTTCCCAAAGTCATCCTGTATACCATTCACAATGCTCGCCAGACGCTCTCTCCTCGCTGTAAGGACGCTTTCTGCCCCTCTCAGACGTCTCACTCCTCTTCCCCGTCCCGCTCGTACCCTTTCCACCGCAACAGCGCCTTTATCACAGTCCATTTCCACCACCACTCAATACGCCCAGCCGGGAGCTGCCGAGCCCGAATTTGACCTTGCCGGTAGAAGAGAAAAATGGTACCACATTATTCGAACTAGACAAGGAGAGTTACCAGTGTACGCAAAGTATAGAAATGACGGCGGTTGTAAGACTATCGTGAGGAAGATTGAGGTGAGCCTCTTTTAAGTAGTATCGCGGATCATTGCTGAATGACTTTGATAGGGTGACTCTCACGTAAGAACTACTGCTACCACTCACCATATTCCTCAGATGCTGATAATCAGATAATCAGACTCTCAAGGATCAGCTGAACGAATGGTTTGAGCAATCCCACCTCGATCCCTTCACACGACCCCCACAAGCGACCGTCAGGCCAACAAACGGCGAAGTGCAAATCAAGGGACATTGGGTTGAGGAGATCAAGGAATTCTTATCTGAGCGAGGGTTCTAGACGCTGCATCTTGCATTTTCTTTTTCTCATGGGGATGACATGTATGAGATAGATCAGTGACCGACTGACAAGGGAGAAAGTGAGACACGACGCCGAGGCTGGCCATGGTAGCCGGAATAAAACGGACAGAGTTGGTGCCGGATTGGTGGATATTCTCTGCCTGGACGGATTGTTGTTTGGCATGAGACTTCGTACAAATGTGCGAACTAGACTGGTCGGGGGGAATTTGGATAATCTTGAGTTTGGTGGCTGCAATTTCTTCTTATATGATCATACCCTTACAGCAGTCACCGAACTTCGAAAGGCCTTAACAGAAGATCATCTGCTTTCATCCATTCATTCGCTGAATGCACTGAAAGCAGGGTCATCATTCAACTGATCTCAATTCAAAAGGTTGTTCTTGTTGATTCTCCTTCGCGAGTCTGCTACTGATGCCTGTCTGTCTTGCCATTTCATTCTGCCATCGTAGGCTCTGTACGCCATTTACTTACAGCCACTATATTCTGTCGAGCTATCATTCGCCGCCATTTGCTTTTCACTTCTTGCTAGTGGTAGGACGAACGAGCGAACGGTGAAATCATCAAGCGTTACTACATCCGTCAGATGTTTCACGGCCAACAGCTTCGTTACGTCCTATGTCGACGAGCGTGTTTACACTTATTCGATTTGCTTGGTGTTACTTGCTCAGATTTGTGCAAAAGCAATATGATCCATCAGCAAAATGCTTCGCCACTTCCCACATTGCATTGCTGGACTGTAAAAAGTCCTCGCTCCCATATGAACACATCTGTGAAATTTACAAACACTTGTATTGTTCACCAGGATGCATATAAAAAGTCCCCAGATACCAGCCAGGCACGCCGGAAAAGATGTTGCAATTGCCGCTGCCACCTACTAATCCCATGATTGATCGTTGTCGTTGAACATCCGCTTTCATGTTTATCTAATCTCCCGCGTCTGCCATCTCCTCTCCATCTAATCCATATATCCTCGTTTCCAAGGAATTACCCATGCCCCTCCATATCCCACGTGTGATACACCGCCTAAGCCGCTCAGGTCAAGAGCGGCCACAGATTGAAGAACCTTCTTCCGCAGATCAATCGGCCTTTCTACCGGACACTTCCCCAGCTTCTCCACCCCCTTCATTTGCCCCACAATCTCCCGCATCCTCTTCCGCCCTCTCCCAGACATCTGCTCTACCGCCATTGACCATCCCTTCCAGCCTTTCTAATGCCGACGGTCGCCAATCGACGCAGTCGAGCGGGAATAATCTCGTTCATGGCATTCTCAAGAATCCTACGAGCCCATCACAGGCAGCTAGCGAGTCGACCTCCCCAAGCTTTGGAGCGAGTAGCGGAACGTTTTCAAGCCTCCACAAACGCATGTCTTCTATGACATTTGACAGGTCAGAAACGATTGATTCATTCTTACTTGATAATAATGGTGACAATAACGAGTCTTCAACGCCTGCAACGTCGGTCTCCTCCCTCCAAGGTTACTGTCCGCTGCCTACAGGTGCCGGCACCCAGAAATTCCCATTCTTCATGATGACCATTTCATCCGTCTCTGCCCTTTCTTTCGTTGCATTACCGCTTGCCCTTCGGACGGTCGTCCTCGATGCAGTGAACAGAGCATGGAAGAAGGGTATCAGTAAAATACAAGAGGTCGATTATCAGCCAGAGTTGATGCGGAGACATAAAGAGAAAGGGTGCGAAGGAGGTGTGTGGGAAATAACGCTCAGGGGTGAGGCTTGGGTACCCAGCAGTTCGGAAAAAGTGTCGTGAGTACTAGAACGTCTTATCCCACAAAACTGCTCGTGGATCATTAGGACTGAAGCTATTTACTCAAGCTCCAAGAGAATCATTCTCAACCTTCTTGCAGAATTTGCCAGGGAAGGCTACGATCTTACGTCTTCTTTCCGAACATCTGCGAAAGATACCGGCAAGGACACCCTCATCTTCCTGCGCTCTTCTGCGCCTCCCGATCCAGACCCAGTTTTCTTCGCCGTAGCATTCCATTCTCACGACCGTATCTGGATCATCGATGCCGAAGCGGATGTAGGGCAAGCTGTGGAAGAAGGAATTAAGAGTTGGTGGGTGGACGGGGTGAGAGATGCGAGGGTTAGGGAGAGACATTGTAGAGAACTGAGATTACGCGGGGCACCTTGTCAGTCAACATCTCGATTTATCGATTTGCTTGTCAGCTAACAATGAATTTCAAATGTAGGGACCGCCCATACAACACAGTCAGTCATTTCTGCCCGCTGTATCCATTTGACTATAATGAGAATCATTACCAACGCTGCTATGGGATACGGCTTTGTCGGTAGCGTAGATATGGCGGATAGGGAAGAAGGAGAAATGCCAGTCACTTTCTACAGGCGAAGATGGGGCACTTCAACGAGGGCAGTATGGAGCATGCCACCTGAGACTACAACAGATTAGACGAGTTAATTGGGCGAGGCCTAGAGAGCTGACGACTTTTGTCCTGCAAACTGGCCAGAAGTGGATGCCGCTGGTAGTTTCTATAGAAAGACGTCACTGTAGCTTTTAGATGCAGCTCTCATGCACCTTGACGATGAGGCATTTTCTTTTTCCTTCTGACCATCTTTGAAACTATGGGCGCTTCCTGCATTGTACACAAGGTTTTTCTACTATCATTACGGAAGAGTCTAAAGAGTTTAATCGACTACAATACTGGAATAACTATGCTGTAAAATGTATAAAAAAACTGTTGATAATAAATACGTTGTTCGCCAGACTGTAGTCGATCCCTAGAATTGAAAGTGTAAAGGAAACAGAAATATGCGCTATAAACGATACAAAATGCTTCTTATCATATTATTGTGACACAACATCATCTCTCTTACTTCCCCTCCAGCTTTTTGCCTTACCATGGCTTGAAATTGCCAGGTTCGGATGTCACTTTTTTGAACGACACGGCAAACGGATCTTCCGCCTTTATACTCTGCTCTCCAAACCATTCTTTCTGCGACAGCGTTGGGGTGACCTCATCGTTGAGATCTTCCGAGGCGTGAGAAGACTCTGATTTATCATGAGGAACATCCCCGGTTGCGTGGCGGATTTGTATGTGAGGTGAACAGCTACGCGTAGGCGTGTTATTTGCCGAGACCGAAGACTGTGATGATGATGAACGCGACAGAGAAGCAGAGGTGACAGCAGAGCTGTTACTGGATTCTGATGTCCAGATGGAGGCTGACGTCGATCCTGTCGAAGGCATACCGGTAGCACCAACGGCACCATTTCGGGGATTAGGTGCCTTGTCTGATATCCTTGACTCATCCATATTGTCAGGCTTCGCAGATCGATTAGGAACACCTGGGTTCTCGATCTCATACGGTACACCTTTGCCCTTTTCCAATCTGTTCAAGTCAACTTTTCGAATGGTATCACGTACGTCCACAGCCTCGTCCTTTGCCAAACCCTTGGCGAGCTCTCGGATTTGTTGAGGGACACCGTGAGCAACATCGGCATAGTATGCGCCTACGACGAATAAATCGGCGATAATCTGTGCTAAGCTGAGACGAATGTCAACCACGTCGCGAGCAAGGCCAGACAATTGCGGCAGAAAGAATTCTTCAAAGGCATTACGGTTTGGCGGTGGTTTTACAAACTCTCTGAGGCACCGGACGAATGTAAGTCGCTGTTTGAAGGAAGGTGACGCGCCGAGGTCGAGAAGGATAGAGCGGAAGGCATAGGCAATATGTGACTCTGGGTCTTCAGAAATGACTTCGTATGATTTGGGAATCTGTAGTTAGGTTAGTCGTGGCCTTAAGTAATACTGATCAAGGCGACTTACACCATTGGTAGCCCCATCTCTCACAGCGGCAAACGGATCCAACAACGCAGCCTTCATCATTTCCAAAACCTGTTCCTGCCCCTTCCAACCTGCAAAAGTCTGCAGAAAGCTTGGTATGCGCCATGCCAATTTTTCTCTCGCCCTCCATCCACCCAGTGTCCCTTCATTCCAAGAATGCGCCAGGTTCTGGAACAGTTCCCAGCCAATTTCCGTGGGGACAGAAGCGATGATAACTTCAACATGCTCAAAGATGCGTTCACGGATCTCTTCGTTCCCTTTGAGTAAAGTTGAATAAACCGGTAGAAGATCTTCGGCGACCTGAGAAGGAGTGAGGATTTTTGCGAGCTCATGGAGGCAGGCAGCGGTGGTAGCCAGGACTTTTTCTCCGGCTCGCGCTTGCAGGCGACCGAAAAGATCACGTATCTCGTGCCATCTATTAGAACCCAAAGTCAAACATACACCGGGGAACTGCGATAATTCAGCTAATGATCACTTTCAGAACAAGGTGTTACTCACGTTGAACATTGCAATGGCGTCCCAATCCGAATCTGTGATCCCCTCCTCAACTTCTGAATCATCCAAATAGATATCTAACAACTCCTGTGGTGGTCCTATTGGATCCTCATGGAAGATGTAGATCGTTTCACCAAGCATCTCCAACGCTGACATCCGCACATCTTCACTAGCGCTGGTCAAAGTCAGAATCGATTTGATGGCAAACTCTCGACGGTAATCCAATGATTCGATACGCTTGCAAAGTGCAGGGACAGCCATGCAAACAGATTGTCTGACTTGATCGTACTCGTCGTTGCAGAGCTGTTCGAACAACGGGATCTGTTCGACTGTCAGTGCCACGCTGAACTCGTATAATATGGACACTGCACTTACCATTCTGTACACCTGCTCCGCTGGCGCCATCTTTGCTAAAGAACTCATTGCTACCGCCGCTTCTGCCCTCACAATACCATCCCCATCCCCAGCCCTCAACAGTTCATCTACGAATCCATGTTCCAGCACTTCCTCTTCCTTGTAGGACTCGCAAACTGCCCCAATCAGATTTATGCTTGTCGCCTGACCTGCAATGGCTTCCTGGATCAGTTGTGCCTGGAAAGCCTCTTGGTCCTCTGCTGCCTCAGAATCTCCAAAGTCCATCTCTGAAGTGTCGGTTGATAGGTTACCCATACCAATGATGATGTTTTGTAAGAGCTCATGTTCAACCATGAGCTTGTCTTCAGGCATGAACGGTCGGAGATCGTGTTGATGAGGGCCCATCTGGGTCTGGAAGGTCCGTCTTTCGTCAGGTTCGGGCTGTAACACTGATTGACCCCACATCTCGACCGTTAACTCGCCCTGACCGCGAAGACGCGCGAGGATATTAACAACACCGTTGCGAACCGCTTCAGAGACAACAGGGTTTTGGCTAAGAAGTAAGGATCCAATAAGCGGAGTGAAGAAGCTCACTTGCAGAGCTGGTCGGTCGACCAATACGCCCTCTTTGACAATCTGTCCATCCTCGTCGTCAACATGCGGGTTAATAAACATACCCGGACTATACGCCGTCTCCTCAGATACTGACGAGCCCGGGGTACTGTAATCAAACGCATCATCTCCAGGTGATATATTTGATGATCCCACTGGACGACTAGAACCAGAGCTAGACTGTGTCGCGCTACCTGAAGAGTTGAGTGATTGGCGATGAGATGGGGTAACGTCGACCACGACAGAGTCGGCAGCGATTTCTGCAGGAGTAGGCTCGGGGATGACATTGACCCCTTCAGAGGTAATGGTGACAGTCTCCTTGCGAGAAGCGGGCAAAGAGCTAAATGAGTTGGCTTCAGAGCTAAAGGCTGGAGAGAGACTATCGCTCTCATCTACCCTTGCATTTGGAGTTGCGTACTCTGCACCAGCACTTTGTTGTCCCTGCTCGTATGCCTGCTCTGCTTGCTCCATCATCCCTTCCTGATCCACCCCAAACTCTCCCTGCCCTTCTACCTCGTCCAACTGCAGCTTGCAAGTTGAGTAAAAGTACCACAGAATCCTATGCAGTTCCTGAGCAAATGCCTCCTTGACCGACTCATCCTCATCCATCGACAAACCGCTCAACAGTGGGAGAACATACTCCACACTTTCGCATGGGTCAACTTCATTCAACAAGTCACCAAGCACGCGCGCAATATATGCACGGTGAAAGGGATACTCAGCCCTACTCAGGAGGAAGATTCGCTCGACCGTGTTTAGCCCTTCTTCGTCAAAGCCAATGGCAGGTACGGCAGCAGCGGCATCGCCAGTAGGCAGAACATCACCTTCGTCTACGAGACCAACTTTATTGCCATATGGATCGTTCAGCTGGCCGTGGGAGGTGGACGCACTGGGCGTGATCGGTTCCCCGGGCCAGTCGGCGTACGGATTCTGTACCTGGCCTTCGGGCGTAATCGGTATCTGCCCCTGCCCCTGCCGATCACCAAAGGAGGAGGAGGGGTTCCTTTCCGTGTGCATCTGCTCAAGATCCGCCCTTTCCTCGTGAGTCATCGCCATCGGGCTCTCCACCACCTCATCTTCATCACCCGCACCACCAGTCATCGGGCTAAGCAAGGGAAGAGATAGCGGTGATCGTCCAGGACTCTTCCTCTTCCACGCCTCCCTATCGCTCGATCTTGAGCCTGACCCAATGACAGGGTCAAGCATGTCCCCGTATGTCACCCCTGGCGTCTTGACATAGAAAACCTTATCTCGATCCCTATCCGCCTTGTCGGTATCTGTCGAGTCACTCAATGTCCTCTGAATATTCACTGGAACGGAACGGTTGTTGGGCCGCTGGATGCTGTCATAATCAGAGATGGCTCGGCGGAAGATGGCAGGACGAGCGAGGGGAACATATAGCGGAGGAGATGGAGAGCGGTGGGATGGGATATGTGACGATGATGACGATGTGGGCGATAGCGAAGTTTGAGATTGTGTGACAGGCGGAGGGAGAGCAATCGGTGGGAGGACAGATGAGGGGCTTAGGGACTCGATAGCTTCATGAATTGAGCCCGGCACTGGCTTTTGCTTCTCCGTATGTGAAGACAACTTGGGCGACGGATGAGGGGAAAATCTTGGGGAATTTCGGGGAGATGATCTAGGAGATGGATGAGGAGAGAAGTTGAAAGCCGGGTGTGCAAAGCCTGAGCGAGGAGATGGTGAACGGATGGTAGCTTGTGTAAGAGGTTCCAAGCCAGACTTGTTTCGCGACACTGACGAAAGACTATGGCCCCGAGGTCGAGTCCTGAGAGACGAAGAAGATGACGCTGTGCTGGGTAGGAGCGGAGGTGACGCACCGGGATTCGTCAAACGATTTGCCGGCCCCGATAAGGGTGGTACTGGAGGTTGATTTTGAACAGGCAATACTTTGGGACTATGTTGACACGATGTGGAAAGGGATCTGCCATGCTTTGAAGTTGTGATAGGTATAGCACCCACAGTGGGTGACGCTTTTGAAATCAGTGACGCATCTGATGATATGGACCGCCTTCTCCCATGGTCTCCCAGATCCGGAATAGTATGTGGATGGTCACCGGTGGGAGAGTTTGCATCCGTCCTCGGCGAAAATCGGAAAGGCCCGATACCAGGTGACTGGGAGCTTGATCTGATAGGAGAAGCGGGGTCGTGAGACTCTAGGCAAGGAGATGTCGGTCTTCGATTCGATGAGGTGGTTGGGATGACAGCGGGTGAGAAGGAGGGAGTGACAAACGGCGAGACAGGGGCCATAGGGAATCTTGACAATCCAGGTTCGAGCGGAGCATGCCGGTGTATTGAGCTCACCGCTGGCCACTATTGAAATTGTCAGGTTACATCTAAGAGGATCTTTAAGAAGAAAACAGAAAATGACGCACCACACTATCCCAAGCATGCTCCATTGGAAGATCGGGCTGCTCTTCGAGCCGCGCAAGCACTCCAGAGCTTAATCGCCGTGTCTGACTAGGTCTCTCGTAATGTTGCTCCTCAGGGCTATCATCAACGACAGTCTCCGTGGATGTATCACTGCTCGTATTACTGCTCGTCATACTCAAGCGAGAACTCTCATGAGTAGCCTGAGAGCTCGCTCTGCTTCTCCCTGGGGGCGTTGAGGATGTCAAGCTTTCGGAACGAAGACGTTCACGCATCTCGA
Organism: Cryptococcus neoformans H99; assembly: GCF_000149245.1. NCBI lineage: Eukaryota > Fungi > Basidiomycota > Tremellomycetes > Tremellales > Cryptococcaceae > Cryptococcus > Cryptococcus neoformans. The sequence continues at coordinate 469,657 of NC_026747.1, forward strand.
CCAGATGATCTCCTCCCTCAAAATGGCCAGACTGATTGGATGAGACAGAACTTGATCCTGACCCAGGCGTAGGAATACTTTCGGTGGAGATGCGCCGCATGGAAGGAGAGGATGGTCGGAAAGGCGCGGTATCGACCGGAAGGAATTTGGTGGGACTGGTGATAGTAGCGCTACCGGGAGGCGAAATGGTTTCTGAAGGAGAATCTGCAGGGAAGCCTGCAGGGGGATTAAAGTGTGGAGGGGGAGGAGGAGGAGAAAAGGTGGCCATATGGTCGCTTGAAGGGGATGTTGTGTCTACATGTGCTTCGTCAGTTAATCGTTCAAAATGATAACTAGTAATCAAGGTGCCGACCGCCCATTGACATCGAAGTGGCAAGTGTTGTCATACATCACGAGTAAGGTGGATGTCAATGAGATGTCAATGATGAACATGCCCATCTTTTCTTTTGCACGAAACATTTCTTCTCTGTGGTGAAAGATTTGCAGAGAATGACGACTCACCTCCATGACCAATCCGGCCTGCTCCATCGTCGGCATGAGCGTATCGCTCTGGCATTTTCGTAAGGCCTAGAGTCATTGGCCACTCTCAGGACGGAGGACGTGCACTATTCAGGCTGCATAGGCCGCTGTCCAGCTGGATGGAGCGAGTGACAGGTGGTGGAGAACGATGTAGGCGGACGAGGTGGCTAGTCTCCGGAAGCCGAGTGTCGAGTATACCGTTCGTGCAGTATTATTCTGGAATGGAAGACCGAGGCGGGATATGGAAGCGCTGGTGAATTATACGGATGTTTTGAGATGTGAACGAGGCATATGCGGTGGCTAAATAAAAGGTTAGGTTTGAGATGATGCGGGAGACATTCTTGGACAAGCTCCAGCAGCCAGACAGATTACGGCATCCCATACTAGATCCATCCCACCATTGCATGCATATATTCTCCTCATCTCTGCTTGCATGCACATATATGTACCCGCCATCCATTCCTGTTCACTTGTGTACCCTCGATGCATGTCGTTGCTCTCTGCTTGGGAATACGATCTCCGCCCCCGGATGGCTCATGTTGTCACTCTTGTTATTTGACGGTAATAATTATCGCAACTTACGCGCTCAAACCTCAAAAGCTCAGGAGCATTCTCTATTCTTTTCTGTGTACAGTCGCCCATCTCTGCTATCGCCTATTTCACGCACTTGTCTGATCACCTCTCCGGCCGATTCCCGACCAACCTCAAAAGAAGGCAATTCACCGTCGAACGCTTGCTTCCGACGTTAGCGGCACCGTCTTTGTTTACTTGTCGCGCGTCTCCTCACCAAGTACCTTTTGAAAATATAGTAGATCTCTACAGACCCTTATCACGGTATCGGGCAAGTGGAGGCAACCTGAAGAGGTGTTCATAACATCAATCAAAGTGGCGACGAGACTGCACAGGCATGTCCAGCACCAACGCCGAAGCCTCGTCAAGTCGCTCCCCTCTTCAGCTGTCAATACCTTCGTCGGCCGCCGGTGAACGTAGTCCAGTCGGTACAAGCAGAAACAAGCCGACCAACGAAATTCAGAGCGACAACTCTCCACGCCACAAGAGTGACCATGGCAGTGTACGCCGCACGGCGAGGCCTCGAACAGCCGCAAGCAACAGGAAGATTAGGACTGTACCTCGTAAATATGTCTGTCTCTTATCCTGATCAAGCTGACAGCACATAGCTTCCGCCATCCTTGACCCACCAACTCCTCCTTCCCCTGTGCGCACTCCTCTTGAACCCGCTATACCTGTTGCGGTGACGGATAGCGCCCGGCATAGGCGTTACCCCACCTACTATTCCGACTCTGATTCAGATGGAGAGTACTCAACAGATGGAGAACCACCATGGTGGACGTTCACCCAGCTTGGTATGGCCAAACTCCGACAAAAGAACCTAAGACATGAAGAAGTTGAAGGTCCAACGGAAGGCGAGTCTGCCAAAGAGGACAAGGAGCCTAAGAAGCGGACAAGCTACTTTACTTCTTCACGGCACGGCTCGAAAGAGGGCATACCTTCACTCAGCAGCCGTATACATCCAAATCTATCCGCATCACGCGGCAACGCCTCGTCTACCAAGAATCACGCACCTTCTATCAAGTTATCCAACACCCAGTTCTTTCGTAAACAGCCCAAAGTTGTGGATCCTCTTGAGCATCCATCATTGGGTGCACGTAGTTTACCCCTCTTACGCACCGACTCTGCCCCCGCACGTACATCCGCTCCTACTTCACCCACTCATCTTCGGAATCCGGGAATGGCCACCCTTGCCAACGATCAAAATACTCAACTTTCTCTACATGAAAGCCCTACTTCTCTCACACGCGGGCTTCCAGATGATGTTCCAGGATCCCTAAGACGTATGGGTAGACGTCAGCTCACTGCACCCAATTTCCCAAGGTTATTTAGGACACGGGACGGAATGAACAGCGCCGATGACTCGCACGATGCTTCAACCGATACAGACGCGCCTACTTCTACACGCAAAGCCCGTCCTCGTTCATCCCTTCCCGCATTCTCCATACCTGAATCGTCTTCCCCACAAGCACAGAGCAGTAATAACAATATATCAACCAATGGTAACGCCACACCACCAGATGCATCACCTACTCGACCGAAATACAAACGCAAAGCCTCCCATCGTCTGCGCATCAGCCTTCCTCCCCCTATCACCCAGCATTTTGCAAGTAATTTTACCAACGGATGGCCCCATGCTGGCAGTTGGCAAGATGCCTTATATGGGCATTACGAGGAAGAACCATCCAAGGTCGAGAGAGATCGACGGTCCAAAAGTGACCTAGGGCCGCTCGATCCGCCCCCATCTCCTGGTAGCGTCCTGTCTCCCCCACTTTCCAGTCCACATGAAGGTGATGTTGAGTCATCCGGTGAGATGCCTGCCTCATCTACCGCGGGGACAAAGCGGGCCAAGTCAAAGCGTCACATAAAACGTTTTCAGGCTCTTGCGCCCCCCACACCTTCAGGACTAGGGTTCTCACCGAGAGCATCAACGGCAAGGCTGGAGGAATATCCTTGGGGGCACGCGCAAGGCGAAACGGGAGAATCTCAGTCGAAAGCGCCCGAAGATGCAGAAAAGGACACGCGACTTCGACAGTCTCAGTCTGATCGAGTGTCAAAGGAACTTCGTACGAGCGGCGATCAGGCTCAGTCTCTGTCGAGACCTGGAACGGGAGCAACAACGATTAATACGAGCACTGAAGGTGGAGGTACCCACAGTACGCCGCAAGGAAGCGGTTGGAGGCTGTTTGGTTGGGGTCATGATGATAAAAGGAAGGATTTGAATTTGAGTTGGAAAAAGAAGGCAAAGAGGGTATTGTTTTTGGATGCGAGAGTCACGATCTACATACGTTTGTTGAACTTGGCTGTTGTCGTCGTCGCCCTTGGTAAGTCGAGTCATCTATTTTCCCGCAAGGCGAGCGTTAAATCCTTTGCAGGCTTGGCTATCACCATCCGCCTCAACCTGATTCGTCTTCACCTCCCGGGCATTCTTGGATCCTCCACAACCCTAATCATCTGCTACTCTTCCACCACCATTCTCCACGTCCTCACCGCCATTTACCGTGAATATTTTGGCAAGCCGATCGGTCTCTGGGGTCTTCGATCCAAGATGCTTTGGGTATGCCTCGATTTGCTTTTTGTAGCACTTTGGTCCTCGGCGATGAGTCTTGCGATCAACGATCTGATTGCAACGCCTTTGGAATGTACGGCAGGTTCCGCGTGGTGGAATAACGGTTTGGCCGATGGGTACGCACAGTTGCTACATGATCTCCGCGGTTCTATCACTTCCAATCACTCAAACTCAAACACTACCCCCCTCGTCGGAGTGACTCACGTGACAGATGTAACTAGCACTCTGGGCGTGACTCTTCCTACTCCTATCGTTGCCAGTAACATGGCAAGAACAGTGTGTAAACATCAGGCGGCGTGTATAGCTCTCAGTTTATTGGCGTTGCTGTTGTACGGAGGTAACATGGTGTTGAGTTTGTTCAGGATCTTCGAGACTGTGAGGAGAACAGCGAATGTCAGTAGAGCAGTGATTGTCTGAAAGTTACTTGTGGTAATTTGGACGCATAAATACACTTTCCCTTTGTTATACTTTAATGATATTAATGTCTTCATGAATTTCTTCTCTTATAATTTGATACATCATTGTGTGGCTAATATACGCTTAATATTTATAAAAGACCTCAAACCCAAACCTAAACCCCGAAAGTAACACAGAGCCAACAATACTCTCAAACTAAAACTATTAAGGATATAATTCGCCATATGACGGGGGAAGATGAACTTCGTCTTTTACAACACCGGCATCCGTATGCCTAACTATTGTCATCCCTCTCCTTAATCCCGGCCCTATCCCGGTCCCGTCTGCTGCCCTTCCTCCTGGTCCAACGCTTCCTCCCCTGGCAATGAGCAATGCATCATCCTCGGTCCTCCACGACCTATCAGAAACGACGGACGGCGATGGTTGGGAGAGGTATGTGGCTTGAGATGGGGGAAGACGAGACGACGAAGTTGAGTAAGGCGGGTCGACAAAAGGTGATATGACAAGATTTCGCCCTGGTGCAGAGCCAGAACCAGGATCTGACCCCCACCCACTCGAGCCGCCGGAATCAACTGCAGTGTAGTTCCATGCGGTCATACCCTCATTTGTCATGTTCTTAGTGTCCACCGCCAGTCTCGGACGTGTTCCCATGACCGTAGCCTGAGACGACGGAGCAACATATGTCCCGAGATCACGCTCAGAGTACTCAGAATTAACCCCCTCGCTGTATGTAGACAGTGTACGCGCGTAGGATGAGCCGTCTTGGGCAAGCATATCAAATTCAGAATTATCAGTGTATTCTGATTCGGGACGACGACGCGAGATACCGGAAGTGGGAGAGGGTAAAGGGTCACCAAATGGAGATGACATGTGTGGGAATGAAGATGGGTAGGCAGACGGTAATGGTCGTTGAGGTAAAACAACACCTCTCACATCGCGTTGCGACATCCGAGGATGAGAGGGAGGACGGAGAACATTTGAGTGGAGTGTTGAAGTTGGGTGAAGAGTGGGTGTCTCAATTCTCTCTAACGCCCTGCCACCTCCTTCACTTTTTCGCGTCGAGACGCCACCATCACCAGGTAGTCTATTTAGCCTTCTCCGCCGTCTGGTGTAAAAGCAACAGAAAGTTACTGTGCCAACGACTACTAATGTGCCAACGACAGCAATGGCAATGACGCCCGCCAGAGACATTCCGTGGGGTCTGTCGTCGGCCGCTGCACTAGCCGTGACACTGGTGGTGGCATTGCCAATCACCTGGCTGATAGGGGATGAAGAGGCGACAGAAGAAGTGGTTGCGGTACCATCGTATATGCCAGAATTTTCGTAATAGTAATTGCTGTCATGGTAGCTCAATGATGATGATGTGGGGTGGTTGTCGTAAGACTGGTACACAGAGGATAATTTTGCCAAGTTATATGTGGAAGAAGTGGAGGATGGGACGTTGTTGCCGTGTTCGTCAACGTACTCATGTTGGTAGGAGCTGAACGGCATTGTGTGGATGTGGTGAGAAGAGCTCCGGAGCTCGTCTGTATTATAATGTGTGTGAACGAGAAAAGAGGCGACTGCGGGTTCATTAAATTATCGTCTATGAGGATTTGTTGTTGGCTTGTTGCGTCGAGACTCTTTGAGCAGATCTTCCAGCCCCCCGCCGAACACCCTAAACAAATACAAACCCTGAATAAATACCACCCCCAACCTTTGCATTAGGTCATCCCAGCAATTTTCACATCCGTCCTAACATAATTATAACATGCATACATATATTCCTCCTTCCTCAGACGTCTACAGTGATTCCATGCGGCATTACGGTACAGTTTACACCCCATTACCATACTACGCACAAAGTCTAGAACACATAACTGACAACTCATGATGAATCATCATTTAATAAATAGCACCACCCTTCTTGCTTAGTCTTCATTATTATTTCAACCTTTACTCACTCCACACCCCGGACAGTATAAGCGTACGTCTATATTAACAACGCCTGGAATCTCCAGTACTAGCTTTCACGCGTCACGCAGTTGAAAAAGACAAATTGGTATCCAGTGACCATACCACCCATTCCTCCTCTTCTATGCTTGTAGCCTCCACAGGAGGCATGTTCATCCCTCCGGGCCCCATCCATCTCCGTTGTCCAATACCCCTTTTCACAAGATACTCCAAAACATCTACTAACTCAAGCCGGTCCAAAATTAAATCCAACTTCCCTCGCAACCGACGCTATAAAACAAGAAACGTTATGGAATCAGTTGTGCAAATCGTCGGATGCCTATCAGAGTACTCACCTGGCTAATACCAGGCCTCATCATCAAATGACTCGCGACGCGATTAACCGCACGAATCCACTCTGTATGCAACACTTGACCGTAAACGTCAAGCCAACGGCGTGGGGTTGTAAACCTTTCGCTCTCTTTTTTCTCTTTAAGCTCGAAAGGGCGTGTCCTAATTGTCCATGAGGGCCAGAATTCCGCCGCCACGAGACGCGCGGTATCGTAGCCGGACCAAAATACCGCAGGGGAATCCTCCTGAAAAGTATTAAAGACTCCTTCGAGTAAATTAATGGAAAGATTGAGCATGCTTTGAAGTGATGATTTGGTGATACCTTCGGGACCAGCGGCAATGACAGCATCTATCACTCGACTGGCAGCTTCCAGGACCTGCCGGGATTGTTCGACGTCAAGGGCAGTGGTGTTCCACGGAGAAGGAACATTGCATTTGAATGGATTCGGTGCAGAGGCCGCAAGTGGCGGACAAGCGAGGACTGACCTTTTGACTTTGAAGTCGAACTCATAAGCATCATCATCTGCGACGTCGCGTCAGCTTCTGGACCGTTATGTACTCGAAGTTTTAATTTACTAAGTTTTCTGGTGTTATAATGGGGGATGTTGATGGCCGGGAAGTCCTTAATGTTAAAGGAAAATTCGGCCTTGAGTATGATCAATCATTAGAGTATGCCCATTATCTAAAGAAACCAGCACTAACCTCATCATTTGATACCATACTCATCAATTTACCCAGTTCACCCGATTGCCCGATCAACGGCCACTCGAATCCTTCGTCGCCAGCGTCTTTAAATTTCGTCTCCAGCACCTCTGCTTCTTCCCAGAACGTGGTTGGCAGTGGGCCATCCGACAACTGCTGCCATCTGTATGGATAGATTAACGATGGCTCGAAATCGTCACGTGCACAAAAGGGAACAGAAACTCACTGAGCCGTGAAGTCATAAAACCTTCCGGCAGTACCCGCTGTTGCTCCCACAAGGTGCTTCCTGAAAACTCCCGCATCAACTAATTCGGCAGTAGCCATTTCTCTGATAGATGTGTCCCATGAGGACAGTAAACGTTCGCCGCAATCGATATCATATGTGGCTGCAGGAGTAGCGACGATAAGCTACAATTCGAATCAGTGCCTGTGACTACTATCATTAGCTAAGGACACTTCTTACTTTCATTACTGCGCGAAGCTTGCCCATCTCCCTATTGAGATTCGACCCCGTCTCAGTCTGCCCCCTGGTGGGGCTATGTATCAGTGACTTTCGGGCCAAATTATTGAGTCGTATCTCTTCGGCGCTTAGAGATTCAGCAACAGTATCAAATGTGTGTCTACTGGTCTTGGAATATTCCCAATCAAATCGGTTGTGGAGATCAAAAAAGTCGCAGGGGAGATCTGGGGCATGGAAACCTGATGTAATGGGCGTAGAAGCGGCGAGCAATTTCCTGTCATCATTCAGTAGACATTCTTGTGGGGTCATTTGCTACTCACAATGTACGCTTGTCGACGTGTTTTCTCAGGAAGTCGATGTGAGCTTTCAAGTCAAACTCCACGGAACTCTCGATATTATCATCCGGCAATTCTTCAGTCCCTCTATATTTGAGCCAAAGTTCGTACCACGCCTGTTCCAACCGTTCTAGGTATGCCAGCTTGCCGGGCTCGCCAGCAATTTTCATAATACGCATACGGAAAGTGCTTGCTGTGATTCTTGGGTAAAGCTGGGACATGGCAGCGCGGCCCTTATAAGCATTGGTTCGAGAACGAGCCCGTATGATGGCTTCGCTATCAAGCATAAGTTCGTCGTCTTCAGTCGTCCACTTGCGTTTCGAACGATTTTTTCTTTTAGTCGTCGTTCCCTCTACGTCTGGCGCCTCGCCTTGGAGAGGGATGGTCAGCATTTTTTTCGACTCAATCAACTAATCTTACCTTGTCCAGGCGTTCCTGTAGCTTTCTTGCCCTTCGCTCTCCTCTTTAATTTTTTGTCTGCCCCCTTGTCTTTTTGCTTTAAAGACACTCTTCCTTGTGCCAAAAGTTGCCCCCTCTCCTCACCATCCATCTCCTTGCACAGTTCCCATACACCTACCCAATAATCCACTAGTCCATCTGTAACATTCGCCTTCTTCATGTTGGCTGGAGCTTTCGAACTGACGAAGTCCAGTAACGCCGAATCATAAGGCACACCCTTTCGCACTGCACTTGTTGCAACTCTTTCTTCCCAGGCTTGACGTGACGCTGCTTCTTCTCCTGCGATTCGCTCTTGATATGAGCGCAACCGTCTCTCTTGCCGTTCCTGGGCTCGACGTGCGCTGTCGCGAAGCCTCTCCTCACGATGAGCTATGTTTTCTCGAGCGCGTTTTTGGCCAGACTGAAGCTCAGCCTGGATGATCGAAATCGGAAGAGCGTTTTCGTAGGCGAAGTTTTCAAGTGCTTCTGGGGAAGTAATGTGAATGGTTGCCCGTGACCAATCTATCGCATCTCTGATTGCATCCTGCTGTAATGTTGTCAATCGAGGTTTGTCATCCCACCTAGCCCGGGTTTGCATTCTGCGAAGGAAAGATGCGTCAAGTTCAATAGGATCTTTGAGGTGGGCTATACTGGGGAACATTAGGTCGCGACTGTTAGAAGCCTGGTCGATTTTATCAGGCAGATCGATAGGTGTGTTATCCCGAACCGCCTCTCTGTACTTTCCCCAGAACGCTATGATGTCTCCTTCAAACATGACCGGAAGCAGGCCTAAGAGAGGGGCTCTAGATCCTAATGCAACATGATACACCGGAGCATAATCATGTAGCACATAGTAGGGGGCAACACTTGAGTCTGCTACTCGGAATGACATTTGTTCACCAATTTTGATGTCGCCGTTTCCGTCATGCACACCTACAAGCGGTGTGAGGATCTTGAGAGTCGCCAACACATCCAACAATCTTCCAATTCTGTCCCTTGGAAGCGATCCGCCAAAACCCTTAGGAGGTCTAAACTCGGGTGGCACATCCTTGAGCTTGGTCTCTCCATTGCTGGGGGTCCCAAGCCAGGCCACGATATCTTCCATGAGCTTAGTATACTGCATGATAGCGTACCAGTCTTTGGCCTGAAGTTCCTCGAAAAGTAAGGTAAGTGAGAAGATTCGAGGGGAAGTGGAGATGATGGAAGGGGAGTCAGGTGTCTTGAGAGCGTTGACGATGGCGCAATGGAGAGTTCGGACTCTAACAAACATGCCAAATTTGTACCCATAGAGTTGACTGACTACATCTCTCTCAGTAAGCAGGAGATCCCTCCTTTCCGAATTGGATTTGACAGCCGACTCTTCAAGCGGGGCAACAGAAACTTTGCCACCACTGGGGTCTGAACGATGGAAGTCTGAAAACTCGATTTGGGGAAGCTCCGTAGCAACGGAGGACCTAAACAGCTTTCCCGTTTGTGTGGTCTCATGCCTATGCCTATTAATATGGCTGTTAAGCTGTTGAGAGGGAAGATCCGGCACGTAATAGAATTTGACAGACGAGAATGTTCCTAAAGTGGTCGCAACCTGAGTCGTAGTATGTCTGAGGCGGCCTTGACGGTCAAGAGCTCCAAGAGCCCGCTTGATGGTGGTGCGATCCATTGTGTATGCCCTGCTGGGGGAATGAGGATGGGAAGAACCAGCATGCTTGACAGTCCATGCGTGATGTTCATTCTGGATCTTAGCTTGTGCTATGATCCCGCCAAAATCATGGATGAATTGTAGGAGCTCTTCCGCTTGTAAAGATTCGCGTAAGTCTAACAGACCTCGAGGAGCTAATATCAGAGATTAGGGCAGGATTGCAACGGATCTTGAGCTTGCTCACTGGATGATTTCCTGCTTGTTGAACCAATACTTTTTCCTTTTTTCAATCTTGCTGGCAGAGGAGTTAATGAAGTGGATGGAGGCATCTCTTTCAAAGGCGTTGCCTCCCTGCCCTCGCCGTCATCAGAAGATAAAGTTGGCATTGCAGCCTCATCACTCAAAGAAGCTGGAGAAAGTGATGGGACCGCCCGTTGATCCGGAGTGTACCTCATTTCACCTGCAGATACGTTGGTCATTTCCTCTCCCTTAACCAACCGAGCAGATTTTAATGAGGGTTGTTCAGACGCCGGCATTAAAGAGCCCTTTCGTTTGGCATCACCTTCAATGATCTTAGCTTGGGCTTGGGTGGAAGACGCTGTAACGGATTCGGCCTCAACGGGACTGGCAGATGAAATAAAAGACTTTGTGAGACGAGGTTCACCATTTGAGCATCCCTGAGGTCCCGATGATCTTTCGTGTGTAATGTGCACAGATAGAACAGAAGGAGAAGCCGGCAATGATACAGGCAATGATTCACTTAGCTGTGGGAGATTCGACAGGTCAACAAGGGTGTTGGCTACCTCTTTTGAGGCCTCTGAAAGTCCAGAGGTCTCAACTACCGGGACGCGCTGTTCAGCATCGTCTACCATGCCACTGCTTGCAACAGGTGTGTTTAATGTCTGTGTTTTCGTGGCTGGTCCAGTGACAGGTGAACCAATATGATTTACCTCAGAAGGAGCGGAAACAATGCCGGATCTATTGTCCTTGGGCACTTTCCCTCCCTGACCCTTGGCATTAAGAAGGGAAGAGGAGGAAGTGTTAATGGAAGTTTCGTCAGCCGATATGCCTTGGCGAATGGAATCACCATGTAGATCGCTAGTCACTGCTGACGGTCCAGGTGAGGCGGTCGACAACTGCTTGCCCATATCTTCTTTGCGGTCGACGTCGCTTTTTATTCGTTTGATTTGTCTAGATTCATGAGTGTCCACGCTGCCAGCGTTTGTAGCCGCTCCAACTTCTGACCGCCCCTTTCCCTTCACTTTCTTAGAATTTCTCGGTGTTGCACGTTCTTTTGCGTGAGGATACCTGTCAAACCACGCGGGCTCCTTTCCTTCACGACGCTGTTCCTCTGTAAACGGAGGATGAGCTCCCTTTCCACTCCACAAAGGAGATGGAGTCATCACAAGGCCGGAGTCGGAGTCATAAATTAAACGAGCCGGAAGATCTGGTTGGACCGGGATAGCCCCGATAATTCCACGGTTCCTTCCACCGTTATGAGCGTCGTAAACAATAATAGTGGTCGATGGTCGTCCACGTTTTTGCGTTGAATCCTGATACTTGAAATCCTTGGGATCCTTCTTCTGACTTTTAATCGCCTTTTTCGTGACGGTCCCCCCAAGAGCTTGAAGATACTCTTGGGCTCCATGATAGCGAGATCTGCAGGAGATATCGGCAAACTGTCCTACGTTTCCCGGCTCTTTAGCGGCATCACCGAGATCGCTGTCTCGACCGAGCTGCCGTGCAACATCGAGAAAACTCGATATTGAAAAGTAACGATGTCGTTGTTCACGGCTCTCGTTCTCTCTAGTCCTAATGATTATTCGAGACCATAGATGATTCGGGGTAGTGGTAACCGTGACGCGCTCGATGACTTGGTCAAACGATCTCGATACCATGAAGTTTAGTTTCCGCCAAAGATCCTATCAAGATGGTTGAGTCACACGTAGCAACTTATCGTGATACTTACATTTTTAATAATCCCGTCTGTACCAGCTTGCACGATCAGATCCAACACTTGATAATCCAATGCTTGACTCATTGATATACCGCTTGCTGATTGATAGGGCGCCCGGTGAGCGATCACTATGTTTTGAACAATGTTAGAACGATGACCTTCGCCCGCCTATGCAGTTAGCACGAACCTTGCAGACAATCCCGATCCTCCTGCACCTCCTTCTTTGGATTGTCGTTAATCTCCAACACATCTTTATCGAGTTCTGTCCTATATTTGGTTAGGCGAATGCACAGAATTTTCTTGTCTCCAGCGGCAACACGTTCAATCACTCCACTGTCAACGAGAGCCCGAATGATGCGCTCTACTGCCCTGCGCTGCTTGGTGCTCACAGGCCCTACCCATCCCTGAAGCAATGTCAGTAAAATCAATAAGAAATATAAAAAAGGACTAACTAGTGCATATAAGAGGCCTCTTTGTCTTAGCAGATGGTTTTTGAGTTCGGGATGATCGAGAGTTTTCAGCAATCTCTCTCTGATTATATGTCCCGATGACACTTCCGTTTCTGTCAAAGGGGAGAAGTCTAGACGAAGTTTATTTACCGATTGATCTTCTTCTTCGTCGGCTTCGTTTACAAAGTCGTCATTGTCCTCATTCCGTGTCATATGGGAGAGTGATACATCGAGTGGAAGAGTGTCTTGCAGTTCAGGATTCAATCGACAGAGAGAGAGGTAGGCAGAATTAAGATGGAGGAACTTGTAATGCACAAGAATAGAGCCAATGCTGTTCCGAATAGTCTGAGACAGTCTCACGCTACATAGTCTTCAGCAAAAGTATGAATGAAGTAAAACGCCGCCCTTACCATAGACCAAGATCGGTGAGCACATCTACTCGAGCATGAATGTTCTCCACTTTCTCCAAACCAGACGAAGAGTCGAGATCGATAAGTGCAATCCCGTTCTCACGACTCATAGCTATCAGCTGGAGGACTTGGAAATTGTCAGCCGTTAAGCTGGAGAGCTAAAAGAACACATTAGCTTGGTTTCATCCATCATAAACCACTAGTCACGTGTGCTTAGCTTACCCTTTCGTGCTGGCCGGTCAGACGAAAGTAGATCTCGTCTTCGGTGCACCTAATGCGAAGCCTATCTCCCCATTTTGCACTTAAAGCCTCGTAATCTTTGATTGAGACTTCCTCTCCCTTTCTTTGAGCCCCATTGTCCTCACAGAGAATTCTGATTAAATCGTGTGAATCGACCTGATTGCCGTACTTCCTTTTCTTTCCTTTAACTGTAGCCACGTGACCAGTGGATGTGGTGAAAAGGTCCGAAGTGAGGATGATTTCGATAGTAGGTTGAAGACAAAGTGATCTCCAAACATAGTTAAAAGTAGACTTGTCAAACGAGGAGTTTAAGTTGGATAAATGTTTCTGTAGGGCCGTTGGTTGGCATCCTAGAGGTTTGATTAGTACATAGAGTCCACACAGGCAATTATGTTATTTATGCTATGTTGTATCACCATATGTAAAGAAGGTGATAATAGAAAACATTCAGGGATAAGAATGCAAGGTGGTCGACCTCCACTCTTCCGCTGTGTACCTCTCGACGAGGTTGGAAACGCGTCACAAGCACTCACCGATTGCACCGTCCATAGCAATGAACTCAAAGCATTGTTCCAGAAGGTCATGTAGAAACATATCTGGGTGTCCCCTGCCGGGGGAATTGTTCTTATTTGCTTTGAGCAGGAAAGTCAAAGGATAATGGGAACTAAAGACTGATACAAAGTCTGATTAAACTCTTACAACGATTTTGTTGTCTAACCAGAGTCGAACTTGGGACCTTCGGATTCTTAGCGGAAATTGGGTTTGCATGCCGATGTGGCACTTCTGTCCCACACCAAAGTGCACTTCTCCCGGCATGCATGCACGCACTTACGGTAGTACGTAAGTCCGTACATCGTACTATTATTGTGCTCTTGCTTCTTTCGTTGCCCTTGTTAGTACCCGTTGTGCTACCATTACACCAGGTAGTGTCGCAACAGACCCCCGGTAAGTCTCAACACAAAAGCAGGCAATATTGTGTTGCACGAATTCCCGAATTGTAGAATACCACAATTTTTATTAGTAACTTGTTCTGAAGATGAATCATGCGAGGTATCTAAGCATCCATGGATAACATGGTCCTTCGAGGTCAAATATGACATAGTAATGTATATAATGGTCGCGCGTCCCCACTGTGATACATTACTGGTTCGAAAGTAGATCCTCTGGGATAACTTCTGCTGATTCCTCTGCTACTCCAATATCTTCTTCTCCCTCTGCACTGGTGCACTCGTTTCCTTCCTCCTCTTTTTTGTTCTTTTCTGCCTCTGTCTTCGCCCTTTTTGCTTTACGACCAGGAGCGTACTTCCTGATAGGGATGACAGCTTCAAATGCAGCCGCCCAGTCACCTAGATGAAGATATTTGACAAGGATGTCGAAAACCTGACAGTGAGGCAATCAGCTTCGATGTTTTCGAAGATAAACAACAATTTTACCTGATTGACAGTCAGGACCTTTCGAGTGGGAAGCATTTCTAGGAAGGTGCCTATCGGTAGCCTGGCCGTACGAATACCTAGTTGTTCCGCTTTCCCTTGGCATAAATTCTATTACAATGATCAGATGGGTTCACAACATGACGTGACAAATAAGTCTTGCCTTATGTCTATTTCGGTCCACAATACCTCCAATGATATAAATCTCGTCTTCGGACAAGCTCAAGAGCTCGTCTTCCGCATCCGCGGAGAGATATACAAGCTTGTGTTTACCAGCCAGAAGATCGGCAGGGACCTGAGGTCCGCTTAGACGAGACAGCAGACCCTTGGCATCTATCTCTGCCTTGTCTTGCGCCTCTTCACTGACTACATATTGACCAGACAAAATTGAAGTTGAAGGGTCCAGTTGGGACTTGAGCGTCTCTAAGCCTTGTTCCCACCAATGACACCTGCTCCATTTGTGCCAATTGAAGTTTTCCATACGTTGCCAGAGCCTTGGTGACGCCGCAGGGGAGAATGTCGTATGAATGACAGTTCTGACCGGCTTTTCTGCCGTGCGATTGGAAGAATAAAGGTAACCCAATTGCTGAGCCATCGAGGCAATTTCCTGGAAACTATCAGAAAGTTATTTCTCCCCTTCCATAGATACCCACTTGGTCAGTCATTAAGTCGTCAAACCCTAGATCGATGACGACCCCTCCCAACCAATCATTCGCCTGATCTCCACTTTCTATCCTTCTCTGGGCTTCTTTTCTTTCTTTCTCTACCCTGCGCCTTCGTTCCACCAGCTCCTTATCAACTTCACTGAGTGTCCCAGCGGCATAGCCTTCCGCAAGTTGGGCGGTACGCTGTCGACGCCGTTCTCTCTCGGCCGCACGCTTCAAAGGTTTGATTTGTTCCAGGCGGGCCTATATAATCACATATATAAGTCCAGAACAGATGTATAACAGACCCACGGACCTGCTTAGCTGCCCTCTTCATGGCTTTTTTGCTCATCCCTTGTAGTTGGTCCCCTTCTCCTCCTTGGGGAACCTTTGGGGGAGCAGAGGGCCCAGCATTCAGATAAGACTCTTCGTCAATATCCATGATTGTCTCCGATCGGCGATAAGGTTCAAAGTGTAATGGTGATAAAACTTTGCTGTTGGCGTTGATATTGGGTTCTCTTACAGTGCCTCGAACCCAAATGGAATTTCATTCCAGTGAGAAAAAAAGTGATGACGTTCTATTCCACTTCCGTCCAAGTTGTCTTCTTCTTCCTTCGCTCGGCCCTGCCCGAGGAGCAGTTGTAAGTGGTGGCTATCAACGGAAGACATGTGCCATCTGCGCCACAGTTTACCTAATAGATTTCAATCTTTATTTATTCTGATCTTCTTCCACAGACGGTGATCCATACTTAGCAGACAACTTTCTTCTCTATCGACATATTTTTAAGCTCTATCGCCCCTGTGGACGCTTCACCTGCGACAACCCAAGTAGTGCTTCTCCAGTGATTCAAGATGTCGGACGCACGATTACGTCGAGTTCAGAAGGAGATCAAAGGTCAGTTTGAAAACTCAAACATCTGAAAATCCTGCCAATGATTTTCCCATGCTTATGTGCGTACTTGTAGACTGCGCGAAAGATAAGACCAGTGGAATTGCCATTGAGAGTGAGCAGATCCCTACAGCAGTGTTACTAGAATTATTTTGCTAAGTGATACATTCCAGTGATTGATGACAACCCCTTTCACCTTGTGGGAGCATTTCCCGGACCGGTGAGCCTGCTTTATTATATAGTTTCATGTGTATACTAATTTCTCCGCAGCCTGATACACCTTACGAAGGAGGTTACTACGAGGTCGTGCGTTTTCCAAAATTGGAGTGACAAAGTCTTTGGAGAAACCTCTGATCATATGCGAATATGTAGGACATCCAGATTCCTGAAACGTATCCTTTTCAACCAGTGAAAATGAAGTTCATAACGTAAGTTACTGTGATCAAGACTGGATTAGTTCGTTTGTAATGCTGACAACCCTTGCTATTCAGAAAAGTATACCGTGAGTAATGTCATTTGTGTAATTGCTGGTGGCGGGCTGAAACGATGGCCTATCAGATCCCAACGTTTCGTCCGCTAGTGGGGCCATTTGCCTTGGTACGTGCAGGCTTTACTGTGAATTTTCTCCGATTAACAAATCATATAGACATTCTCAAAGATGCGTGGTCGCCCGTGAGCTTGCGAGAATATTGTTCAGACGGTTAATAAATATTCTAACCATCATAATTTTTAGGTACTCACTCTCAAGTCAACTCTCATATCACTCCAATCACTTCTTTGCGAGCCAATCCCCAGTGATCCGCAAGACGCGCAGGTAGCAAAGCACTATCTGACTGATCGAAATTCATTCAATGACACAGCCAAGCATTGGGCGCAGGCTTATGCGCAAGCCCCGGCACACAAACAACAGAATGCCAGAGGAGAAGTTGCTACGGACGCTGAGTTGGCGGGACTGGCTGAGGAACATGTCGTTTCTTTCACCGATATGGGTTTTTCGAGAGACAAGGTTGTAAGTAACTTAACAGCAGTATTAAGTGCTGTCAAGTATCTGACCGTCACAGATTTCTGTTCTCAGGAGGAGAAATTATCGAGGAAACAACGTGAATCCTGCTACGTACAATTCTGTGAGCATCAAGGCATCATTGTACATTCTGGTTCGCTTACACCTTTCCCAGTGTTTAGAAGAGCTTTTGCAGGGCTAGAAAGCGTGCCTACAGGAAATTTGGGACAACTAAGCATGAATATGTTGGAGAGGCAATGTTAATTGGTAGATTATGTAGTGCATAGCATTTTACAGGGTTTTCTTTCAAACTCAGCAAATGAGATGTGTGATTCATGCTAACGATGTGCTTCAATGATCCTTAATCCTCTGTCATTAACTTATCGACATTACGCCTTTTGATTATGGTTTAGGAGCTCCTCCAACAGATCTCCACGCCTCGGCAGCATCCTTGTTACCACTATTTTCTGCTGCTTCGATCGTCGCCAGCCTCCTGAGCTCCAACGTCCGTCGTTTATTGAAGTAGTCGACCTATATCAGTCAATCCTTGCCTGTTCAAGACTATAGATGATAGCATATTTACTTACCCAAGCTTTGGCACAGTTGTTCTCATAACTCATTCTTTCCCCAGAACAGATCCCACCTGGGACAACATTCCCTTTTGTATCCCTCCTGACTTCATCACCTGCTTGCAAGACCTTGTTCTTGTCCAAACATCCAAAATAGATGTCTCGGGAATTCCAGCAAGCTTTGCGTTCCTCCCTACTAGGGGCGGGTTTTTCAATCTCAGATTGAGATGAGGACGAGGAGGGAAACCCGAACATCGTGAAGATAACGCTTTGGAACGTCACAAGACTAGCTGTAGGAGATGACGAGGTCTATCGATGGAAGATCGTGGGCTTGGATAGGCTCAGTTGAAGTTGATAGTATAGGCCACGTTTTCGGTAATAGATGGGTAAAGTAGCAAAATCAAAACATGTCTTCTCATGTCTTACATCAAACCCGCCCGCTCGCTCTTCCTTCTCGAAGACTCGTCCGCCCCCAAACAGCAGCGGAAGGAGAAGGGTAGAGCGGAATCAAAACTACTTTGTCGGCTTGGTCCGCTACCTCCACTCGCCCACGTGGCGTTACCCACACCCGACGACAGCAGCAGCAACAGATGATCTTCCCCCGACAGCGTCGGCCCGTTGTTGTTGATCATGTGCCAGAAGCCTTATACTATTCGCTTGCCAATTTTTAGTTGGGATAAGCTCAAAATATCTGTTTCTGTTATCTCAGAAACTTCCAGATGGGAGGTTGACGACCCAATGTGAAAAACTTTGGAGATGTCTCCATCCCCTCCTCCGACGACATCAACAACAAGTTCCCTTATCCTGCTACCACTTTCTCCAGCATCATCCCGCTCGTCCCTGACTTTTGAAGAGGTTTCCTTCAATTATAATGACCCACTGGAAGACGGAAATTCCCAACAGGGTGATACTTCTGGGTCAGGTGACCTAGTGAGGACGCATGGAAGAGAGGCAAAGGACACGAAGAACGGTGAAGAGAGGGGACGACAAGAAGTGGGACAGCCAGGCAATAGAAGGAGAACCTCGATAAAGCTTTTTGAAGGAAGCGACCAGAGAGCTGAAGGCCCATTTGCTCGGGAAGTAACTATAAAAGGCTGGAAAATTGTCGGCGGTGAGAGTTGGACGGATGTTGCCAAGCTCGGGGCTTATGTCGGTGGGTACAAAATCCCTGCAGCGCCATCGCGAGTGTCGAGTGCTGAAGCCATGGCGGTAGTATACGACATTGACATCAAACTAAAAGATGTAAGTCTGGACAGCATGCTTCGGCAGTGGGGGATGCGAGGCCAATTATTGAATTTCGTTGCTCTTCAGGGCGGGAAGCTTAATATTCTAAGACGGTACACAGACTTCGTTAAGTTGAGGAAAGCTCTTCGGATAAAATACCATGTAAGCTGGGTTCAGTCACAAAGAACGACGAGATGCAATCTCTTGATGTTAATGAAATATTCCAGCATCTGTGGCAAGCGATCCCCCCTTTACCAGGGAAAATGCACATAGGTAAGTTTGCTCGTTCTTAGTACGAGAGTTTGCTCGCTGATGCATATTCTTTCGTTATGTTGCACAAAATCAGCCAAATTTTCCCCAAAATTTTTAGAAGAGCGACAATCTCGCCTTCAACGCTTCTTAAGAGGAGTCATTCTGCATCCAGAGATGGG
Source organism: Cryptococcus neoformans H99 (assembly GCF_000149245.1). NCBI lineage: Eukaryota > Fungi > Basidiomycota > Tremellomycetes > Tremellales > Cryptococcaceae > Cryptococcus > Cryptococcus neoformans. The sequence continues at coordinate 488,829 of NC_026747.1, forward strand.
TCAAGGAGGATCAGGATCTATTGTAGGAACTTGGGTCTTGGGCGATAGGCACCAGTGAGCTGAAAGGTAGAGACGGCGGGAAGCCAGCAGCGGTTGTATGAGAGGAAGCACCATCTCACTTCAATACGGATTTATGTGATCATAGAGTAATAATCTAGCTTCTAGAATTTCTAGGGGAGATATTCTGTAATATGCAGCGACTGTTTAATTGTTACCGAGACTATTCTTACCGAGAGTACTACCGTTGATTCTGCCGATGTAAATGATCATACAAAATCAAAGAAGGCTGTCGAGACACTCAATAACACCACCACAGATTGCCGCCACCGAAAAACAGGAGAAGGATTACATAGAATTGGAGAAGCACCAATCAATGAAAGCACCGACCGTGCAGTCGAAAGTGATGACAAGCGAATGTTCCTTGGCGGTACGTAAACATTGTCGGAACGGCAGCGGGCCGGAGATGCCGAAAATAGCCGGCTGTGACGCCCAATAATACCAATCGTCGAAAGGAAGGTCTTCATATGGTGCTCTTTTCCTCGACCAGAAAGAAAAAACCGCTTTTTCCAGTTTCTTCTATTCTCTTCTTCACCAGAAAACTTCCATCTCATTATCAGCATCTTCAATAAATATCCCACCTAGATTCAAAATGGCTATCACTCACGCTACCGGTGAGTCGCGAATCTTGATAATATAGAGACATTGTGGTCTAGCGGCGAACGAGACCTTGCGGTTTAAGGACCCGTGAGGCAGCGATAAGATCTCTGCACGTGAAACAACCAAGGCGAAAGGTCTGAGGCGAGGGTGAGAGGGGAGTGCGATGATGCGATCGGGAGGCGGATGCTAATGAAGCTATGTTATGATTATGCAGGCTACGCTATCTCTTCCCCTGAGAATTACCTCGTAGGTGCACTTCGCTTGATGAGATCAGATAACAAAATCTGACTATGAGTAACAGAACTTTGAGCTCAAGGAATACGAGCTTGAGCCTCTTGAGGAGGACCGTATTACTGTTGCTGTTGAGTGCTGCGGTGTCTGCGGATCTGTACGTAGTCTCTCCAGAGTACTACAGCCATCCTAACTACTGCGATCGAATTTCAGGACCACCACACTATCTCTGGTGGTTGGGGTCCTTTCCAGACCAAGTTTGTCGTCACTGGCCACGAAGTCATTGGCAAGGTCGTCGAGGTTGGCTCTAAGGTTTCTGAATTCAAGGTTGGCGACAGGGTCGGTGTTGGTGCCCAAGTTGGCTCTTGTGGAAAGTGCAAGTCCTGCAAAGGCCCTAACGGTGTGTATTGCTGTTTTATAATAAATGTTGCATAATTTAATTTCTACCCACAGAAAACTACTGTGTTCAGCCCGTTCACGGCTACAACACCCATTGTACGTTATTCAGCGCATTTCTACGATGTTTGAAAGCTGACACCTTTAAAAGGGTACGATGGTTCTGAGCACCAAGGTGGCTACTCCACCCACGTTCGGGCCCAGGAGCGATTCGTCTTCCACATTCCCGAGTCTCTCAAGTCTACCGATGCTGCTTCCATGTCAGTCAAATTTTGCATCTTCTATCTTAACTCGAGCTGAATTTGGAGATCAGGTTGTGCGCTGGTATTACCACCTTCGCTCCCCTTATAAGGAACGGTGCTGGTCCTGGTAAGAAGGTTGGTGTGGTTGGTCTTGGTGGTCTGTAAGTATTACGGAAGGAAAATGATATAGGAAGATTGAACTAAAACTTCACTCGTAGCGGTCACTACGCCGTTCTCTTCGGTACTGCTCTTGGCGCTGAGGTCACCGTTTTCTCCCGTTCCGACGCCAAGAAGGAGGATGCTATGAAAATGGGTGCCAAGCACTTCATCGCTACCGGCGAGGAGGGTTTCCAAAAGGGCCATGAGCTCGAGTTTGACCTCATCATCGTCACTGCTTCCTCCAACAAGCTCCCCGTCAACGAGCTGCTCTCTTGCCTTGATGTTGACAAGAAGCTCGTCTTTGTCGGCATGCCTGACGAAGGTTTGACCAACATCACTTCTCAGGCCCTTTCTGGCAATGGCGCCTCTCTTGCCTCTAGCCACTTGGGTAACAGGCAGGAGGTGCAGCAGATGTTGAAGCTTGCGGCTGAGAAGAACGTTAAGCCTTGGGTTGAGATCTTGCAGATGAAGGACGCGGCCAAGGCTATCAAGGCCGTTGAGAACAGCACTGTCAGGTACAGGTCTATTCTTATCCAGGACATCGACGCCTAAGTCGATACATTCATGTAAGGCATTTTAGGTTGCTTGTGGTCCTTAATGGACATAGAGGTTGTAGCTGTCGAATATGATGCATTGAATGAGGGATACAACTTATGATTGATTTGAATATATGCCAATATTACCTGGCTGAAATCTAAATGATGCGTATGTACACTATGCTACAGTAATATAAAGGGGCCAGCAGCTCCTGGGTTTGGCGCGGCCTTGACTGAACTACTACTCAGCTACCGGCTCTAGTTTGACCCTTCCATCATGATACTCGTGCAGATATAGCGATTGCTCGCCGCTGGTGTTGACTTCTCTATCGGCGCTCTCGAGGAAAGCTTTCTCGTCTTCTTCGTATATCGTCCCTTCAAGATTAACTCGCTTGAAGGAGGATGTCGGGAGATACATGTCCAAATGACCTAAAACGACTTGATGAATATCTGGTTTTGGGAGAGGAGCCTGTCCCAGTCGATCCCGCTAAATGGTTGGATAAGTATTGGGCCACGCCTCTATAGTGGACCGACTTACAAAAGCAAAGTACGCCCCCTTTGTGGTGATTCCAAATATCTCTTTGAAGAGGTCATTTGTACGAGAAACCCCCCTTTCTTCTAGAAGAAGTAGAGTTTGCTTGCAGATTGACTACAAAGCAATCGATATCAGTTTTTTCCTCACTTTATTGGGAAAATAAAGGACCATACAGCTTTGTTGTCCAAAATCTGTTGTGGTACTCTGGCTCTCTTAGCTTTTCCAACATCCGCAATTTCCTCAGAATTGTCCTCACCCCCCTCGATCTTATCGCTAGCAATGGAAGGTCGCCCACCGGCCGAAGGTATACTGCTCATCGAAGCCGCTCTCAACCCGAATATATCCTCCTCTTCCCCAGGAACACCTTCTGAAGCCACCACAGACATCTGTGATGGAGATGCCGCACAGTAGGAACGCTCATGAGGAATCATATTCCTATCTCTTTGTTCTTCATCTTTCTTCGATTGATCAGGAACATCGAATTGCGATATCTTCTCAGGGACATCAGTGATCTTACCAATCCGTCGTTTTCGTTGTTCGTCGTTCCCATTTTGTCTTCCTCGCTTTTCGCCCCGTCGCCCTGGCGTTCGTCCAGAAACAGGTGCAGGTCCAGATCTGGGAAGTGGAACAATCCCGGAAGCTGAGGGCGGTGGAGCGTAGATGGAAGTAGAAGATGAGCGAGACAGTGTTCGGGCGAATGGGCGAAAGGGCTTCTTATTGTCAGGGGACAAGAATAAGGGTGCTATTGAATGAGGTAAGCATCGAATTGTCTTGCAAAACATTGATTGGTCCCACCTCGAGGTAATGGTTCGCCTGGTCTGATCTTCTTTCCGCCAGCTGGTGGTCGCGCTAGCCTCTTTCTTCCCACAAATAGACGTAAAGCACCTGGTCTTGTTGCATCCTCGTCTGAAGAAATGGTGCTTTGGTTCTGCAACTGACCGTAGATTAAAATCGTTGATTTGGACGTTGTATCTGAGCGCTGTGAGCTGGATATCAAGCCATAAAAGTCAACCATTACTCACCGACCTCCTCATCACCTAAACCAATGACGACGGCACACAACGTCCTTCCATTACTTGATAGCTTCCCTTCCCTGCACAAAAGCCCCGTGAAGTACGCCGCCAGTAGGTATGCTTCAGGGGCGATGGCAACTTGGACCCCACCAGTACCATCCTCTTCACTTTCGCCTTCCAACAGTTCATCCTCTGGCAGGGGCACCAATCCGCGAACCTGAAGGAACTTCCTGCCTCTCATGGATTCGAGTGAAAGACAAATATCAACCGTTCCGCCAGGTAAAGAACGGAATGGTGAAGAAGGCGCAGGCGATAAAGAAGGAGGTGGGGTAGGGAAAGAGGACGGGTCAAAAGGGATCGCTGTTGGTGTTGGTGCTGAAAAGGATACGAGCGCGAAGAAAGTGATTCCTATATGACTGTCAGTTCAGAATTCACACCTCCCGAATGCCGTCGTACCTTCCAACCTCCAACCTTCATTGCCAAGTTCTAAACCTCCCCGCCAAAGCAATCTCCAGCTTGATCTTGGAGCCCCGTTCGCCGAAATTCCTTTTTTATCTGCGGGCGTCGTCATGGCGCCATCTCCGAGGTAGATATCAACATCGTTAACAGTTGTGGTCAACATTGGTCGTTTGCGATTCGGGCTCGGTAAGATGGTGCTCTTCGAAAAAGAATCACCTTGAGGAACACTGTTTGTCCTCCTTGCGAATGGGTTCCTTGAAGGAGAAGGACCGGGATCGAGGGTTTTCATGATGTGGTTTGAGCCATGGGTTTTCGTGGACAAGGCAGACACGTCAAAAGGTGGGATAGAAATCGAAGCTGCTGCGGTGTTCGTCGAAGAAGCAGCGCTACCAGTGCCGCCCCGACGCACGATGTATTAATTGCAAACTGATTGTAAAATGAAAAGCAGAGAAATATACAAGTATATCTATACTCCCAGGCGTACACGGTGCATACGGTAAACAAATACCTCGCTGCTGCTGCCTCCGTCGCGTCGTATAATAATAATAATAATAAAGGAGCTCAGAACGCGTGACGTGTATTTTTGGTCCTCTCTTACGCTCTTCCTCCTATTAATTATACAGCGGTAGCAGTCTCCTTTCGCTCCGATGATATCCAACGAACATTTTACAGTCCATTACATCGATATCTCAGGAAGGCAGCCATAATGGTGAGTGCTGGCCCATACACATCAGGTACCATACTCACAAAACAGTAGCTTCCTCTCTCACTTCTTACAGCCGCTCAAGGCAAGCCGATGGTAAGTTCTTTGGTCTAATGGATTTGCGCACTCTATGAATGCTTTCAGTCAGCGAAAGTCAACGCTCTGACACAAACCATATCTGCAGCTGGTGGAACTGAAGAATGGAGTTACCTTCAATGGCCACCTAGTGGAATGCGACACTTTCATGAACGTTACTCTTCGAGAGGTTTACCAAACTTCAGCGGACGGCGAGCGATTCTGGAAAATGAAGGAGATGTTTATCAAAGGCAATATTGTGAGTCCATCTGTGTAACTTGAATAAAGTGGATATATCCATTTACCCTAGGGGCGAAAAAATGAGCACGACAACGAACAGCAGCTAATGACATGGTGCAATAGATCAAGTACTTCCGTATAGCAGACAACATTCTGGAACAAGCGGCTGAGGAACAGGACAAGGCACGAGCAGCAAACAGAGCGCGAGGTGGGGCTAGAGGTGGGTTTAAATGGTTGCAAGACGAGGTGGAAGAGTCTAAGGTGCTAACGGGCCTATGTTAGGTGGACGGGGCGGACCAGGAGGTGCTCGAGGGGGTAAGCTAATACTTATACTTTCTCTGCAATTATCAAATAAAACTGACATCCTATCGTTCTAGGTCGAGGTGGACCACCTGGGCGAGGCGGACCTCCCGGTCGAGGAGGTGGACCGGGACGTGGCGGATTCAACCAAAGGGGTAGAGGGGGACCACCTAGAGGCGGAGCGCCTCGACCATAAGAGGGCTGTCGGGAAGCGTGATGGAAGCAAGGAAGAGGGACTATGGCTGAGAGAAGAAGTTGGAATGAGGAGATTGGGGGATTACACATCTGCGTTCAACAGGCCGTCAAGAGTTATGCAGACGGCCAATATGATTTTTGCAGTCATTTTTGCTAATGAAAGATATACACAAAGAGCAGTATTTTGCAGCAGACCGATAGAGACATAGAGAGCAAGGGAATTGAGTTCGAATATTATACAGCTCCAGTCCTAGTTTATCTGCGGTAGTTCAGTGACGCAAAACTAAGTAGGGAGAAGTGAGAAGAAGAAAAGATTCGCTGAAGAAGATGAAATACGAAGAGAGACAGACAGCATAGATAGCATTAATCGACGCTTCTTCTCCCAGCAATCATAAATCTCAGGGTAAAGGTGGACAGCAGGAGAAAAAAGACTAGGGAGGATGAGGGAAGAATTCCAAAAGAGGAGTGATGGAATAATGGGATATGTGGAATGTGGAAGAAGATAAAAAGGGCTTCGTTATGGTTGAAGAGTATTGGGTTTCTCCGACACCCTGACCCCGCATTTTTATTTTGTGGGTGTCTTTTTGTTCTCTTTTTCGTTCCCTGCCTCTTCCTTTCCTCGAGAGCCACTGAAGATTATTGATAACAGCTTGGCATAATGGGAGGTGAGATGCCAGCCTTATGCTAACCAAGTGAAAGGAGAGTGATCGATACTCCTTATGTTCTACGTCGTTCCTGCTATGCTGATCGGGCGCGCGCGTAAGGCTACGGCCACGGTCTATTATTATTACAGCCTATTGTGATTAGACAACGAAGAGGAATAATAGTTGTAACGATAAAAGCAAACGTGGGACGTGGGAATACGGATTATACGATGACGATGTAGACAATGATTTTTTGCGCTCTACGACTATAGTCAGAACGGGTATTGCATGTAGTACGCTGTACGCTCCATATACACAAGCCGCTTGGGGGTGATGAGGAGAGAAGATCGAGAAGGGGCGCGTTCTGGGTCCATTATTCATCGCGGTCCGGTGTATGCTTACCCTTAATCATCGACGCCTTCCATCGGATCGCCGAAAAGCCGGATGTTCCTATCTCCTATCATTAACAGCTAATTCACGCCGCCTTTTTCCATGCTCCGTGTCAGCCCTGACCTGTGGGTGAAAGATGTGAATTCACAGCTTACTTAGCTATGCTCCTTCGGCCATGTACGGGAAGCTGTTCCCAGCGAAAGAAAGGAAGATTAGAACAGATATTCTCATTATAATTGCACGCAAAGAGTTTGTTCGTGACTACACGACTCGTCTTACATTGCCACACGTCATCAGCACACCAAGACACGGACTGTCTTGAAGAACCACAGTGAAACACCATTTCTAACTCAACAAGATCATTGCAGCGGTGTAAAAGCGTGGCTGGAGAAGGACTATATATAGCCTGTGCCAATAGCAGTCGGCCTGCCTTTACCCTTGACTTATCACATTCTCAGCTACCCAAGCAACACCACGGAAAAAGTCGAGATGTTCACAGTAAAAATCCCCAGCCAACCCTACTCTCTGGCTTACCGCTTGTCTACTCCTGCAAGCAAAGTAGCAGAGACTATCGACCCAACTTATCCGACTGTGCTCTTCTGCCATCCGCCTTGGGTAGACAGCTTTTTTTTGTAAGCCTGAAAGCTCTGCTGGCAAACAATTATCTCCAACTGACCAATGCGCTTGCGCAGCTACCCTCAGTTCGACGATCCCGAGCTTCATCGGAAATATAACTTACTTGCTATTGATATGCCGGGCCATGGGTCATCTCATGTCGACTCGCCTCTTACCAAGGAATATTCTTGGCAAAATGCCGCCGATGACTTTTTCGAGGCACTGGTAGGTCGGTGTCTCCAAGTTACGAGACTGGCACTAATATGTGCCTCGCCGGCAGGAGGCTTTAACTATTGGCCCTGTTCATCTCGTAGGCTCGGCGGCCGGTGGTTTGATCGCTCTGAGGCTGGTGCTCTCCCATCCAGAGATCACTGAGAGCCTGACCCTTGTTGCACCGCCTTTGGGGGATGAACCTGAGTTTGTGGAGAGAGCTTTCGATGAGTGGCTCAAGGTAAGCCAATTTATTCAATCTTTAGGAAGAAAACAGGTTTTGACATCGTTATAGGAAATAGAAAAAACCATTGCAGACAGGGACATTGAGTCGCTCGAGCCCCTCAACACTTATGTCTTCGACTTTTGCACTGGTCAGGTTGGTGACCCAGCTCTGCGGGAGATGACGAATGAGTACGGACATATGGTACAAGCTAAAATGGCTTCAGGCGAGGTAAATAATCTGCGAGAATACAATCTACCAAATCTAACCATAAATGACATGGATAGCTGGAGTCTGCTCTGCCTATCTGTAACACTTTGCTGCGTTCCAGAAACGTGTTGCCTAGTATGAGGGAGATGGAAGGGATCAATTGCCCAGTGCTTATCATTGAGGTAAATCGGCGTTTCATTACGACTAAGGAAAGACGTCTAATCGGAAACATAGCCTATTAACGAGCCACAGCGAGCTGCCCAAAGCGACTTGTATACTAACGTTGTCGACAGGCTTAACGATGCCGCTTTCAGGTCTGGAAAGCCCGTTAATGCGGCGAAGCACCTACTTGAAGGTGCTGTAACAGGTCGATGGATCACTCTGACCAATCCTGACCCGTAAGTCCTATTAGTAGTCTTTGATATCAAACTGATATAAGCCTAAACAGAGTGAATGTCATTTTGGCAAATTTTTTGCTTACCAAATCGCCTGCTTCCCTTCCCTCATCCCCCAACCCACTTCTAACTACCTATGTGGCCCGCCGACCGTCCACTCCAAGAGATATCGCGGGCTTTACTATTCTTCCCCCACCCAAAGTTGCGTCCGGTAGGAAGACTTTGGGAGAGATGATGGATGATCTCGAGAGGAAAGGACAGGCTGGAGTCAACATTGAGGTGGAGGTCTTGGTGCATGTGGATGAAAGCGCGATTTGAAGGAGACTGCACGAAATTGTCTCCAGTCCGGAAAACAAATACAAATATAACGCCTTGTCACGGACTTGTAAAATGTTTTGGGTATATAGAGGGGTAAATGAGTATTTATGTTGAATATTGTAGTCCTTAGCAAATGTATACGAGTTGTCATTTTGCGCAAACTGGTGATCCCACGTTTGAGGATGAATGACAGGTATGATGATGTAAATGGATGGAATGCTCAGAAAAGGTACCATTAAGACATCTTGTGCACTTGTTCCTTCCGTTTCTTCCAGAGTCTTCCCCCACTATGCGTCCCGCAGAGGATGCCAATGCTCGACCGTATTACTGATGCAGATAGGCCAATTTTAGAGTTCCCGGCCAGATTATTAACTTTTTACCATCAGTGAAAAAGATGATGGGAAAATTGTTTGAAAGAAGACTTGAAGCACGGTCGATTTTGTTTAAAACAAATCAAGTCGTCGTATAATCGATGCGAATTTACATTGAAATTATAAAAACAAGAAGAAGAAAGGAAAGGAAAAAGCAAAGAAGTCAAAGAGACACTCGCTGTTCGTGCAGTGCAAGTCCGTCGCGTCTGTCACAGCGCTGTAGCGTAAAAAAGTCTCCCACGGACATGCATCCATTAGGTTCCGTCGGCCTCCACCCATGATATCCAAGGCTGGTGACGGACTTTACGACTGTAAAGGCTGCTAGGGAATATAGCCTCCCAAAGGTTTGGCTGTGGTGGTCATAGTACATACGATGGAAATACCCTATGTATCTGGTGATAGTTTGATATAGTGGTAACAATTAGTTAAGCTCGGGTCTCATGTCGAGCATGCTGGTGTTGCTGATACAGTCCTGCTGTATTTGGGCTATAAAGCGTTTGCCTATAAGGCTGCATATACGAAGATAGATTATATCTAAGGAGAATCCCACAGATAGCTAGCCTAGGGTGGACTAAGTATAGTGGACTTCAAAGTAAAAGTAATAAAGTATCCCATTTCAACAACGACTCTACACCGCTCCTGAATCTCTGCGGTAACCTCCGTCATGTCGATAAGTGGGTGCTCGAAGTGATGTGACATGGCCGTAGGGCCATTGCATTACAGCGCCAGCACCCCTGTATACAAACATGAAAGCAGCAGGAAGGGCGAGCACATGTGTTATTATTACGTAAAGAGTTTGAGATCGGAAGTTGAGAAAGATGATGTACTATGGCCGCTCACTGCGGCACCTTGTTGCCGCTGGGCCGGCCAGGTTACAATATTTGCCACCATGGATATTTTTATGCACACTTCTATATTCTTCACCACGCTGTAAGAACATTCTAAGAACTGAGACTCTATCAAAACATTACAGCATCTTCTCTCTTCCTCCCTGTTGTTCATTCACTGAGGTTATTTCACTTCGACCACGCAACGATGCGGCCAGTAGATCGGGAGAAGAAAGGTCTTATGACCGACAGCTAGTCGATTGCAACTGCACTCTGTCATATTGTAAAAGGACGGTGGCCTATGCAATCCGAAGGCTACATCGGGCGAAAATGAAGAAGATCACCAGTACACACAGCACACAAAGCGATGCCGCCCAAGATGACCGCAAGAACAAAAAAGACGGTCAATTATCTTGCTGAGCATGATAAGTTATTGCTGACAACGGATGCAGAGAGCGGGCCGTCGGCAAAAGGGTAAGGTGTTGTTGTGGGAACCGCTCTAACAACAGAAGGAAGCGTATAGCGATCTGTCGGAGAGTTTTAAACAAGGCGTTCACCGAGTCGCACAATTCCTCGCCTGAAAGGGTAGCTCTCCGATGCGCTTGTTGATAACTAGGCTTCAATTTCCCGCCCCCATCCTTAGGCACTTATCATTCGGTTCCAGTCAAATGTTCAGCCTCGAGATACAGAAGATGTGTCAGAACGTAATAACGAGGAACGTATGAGGTCTCGTGTCTTGTGGAGGATAACAGTCGATTGGACATGCATCAATCACGCAACGCCGTCGATCTTCAACTACGCCTCTTCTATGATCAGTTTCTCGACATCATTACTGTGGACCTCTCCTAACATCCTTCTTCACCGACAAACCAGAGATCACCAATCGCTCCTGCTCATCTCTGGCCTGCTCATACTCATTGACACCGGCTAGGACCGAGACAAAACAATGACACTACTTTAGTACGTCCACAGCGAAGGAGCTGGTTGACTTGAGTTGTATAACCAATTGGTGGGTAAAGTGAAGAATGTCTACCGTGCGGATAGGACCATTGTTATTGATACAAGCGCGATGGCAAGCAGAGTAAGGTTGCTTTGTGAAGCGTTACAGAAAAGAATCTGTTCATCAAGGAAGACAGAAGGCTTTCGATAAGAAGCTCGCGTTGTATCTGATATGTAAAATAGGGAAATATAAAAATAAGAAGAGCCCACTTCAATGGAATATCATACTAGGAGGGGTTCCACGGCGAGGCCACGGGTTATATTATCATGGTGCATATGCATGCATTGTTGCTTGAAATTTCTTCGAATGAAGGAATTTCCAAATACGTATAAAAACAGATAAATCGTGTTGTTGATACAAATCTATTTTAAAGTTCAAAGAAACCCATAAACAAGATCAAATCAGAGTGGACTCAGATTCAATCCCCCAGGACGGGGTCAGCAGATGTTTGAAACAATCCGCCGCCGCAGGTTGCAGGACGTGCGTCATGCAGGCCATCAGCTTCTTGTTTCTTCTTTTTTCGTCCTGCACATGATGCCAACAGCACACTGTCTGACGTCAGGGTGGCGTGTTGACAATGAACTTTGCTAGACCACACCGTGAAGGGGGGTCAGCAGAATATAAGTACCATGCCTGCTGGAAGTATCTGCTTATCGACAAAGACAGTCAGCCTTAAAGAGTATTTATCCTTCTTTACAAACTTCAGCATCCAACAAGAAACACATCAACACTAATCGCAATGTTTGACAGTGTGTTATCAGCTTGAAGCTTTGGGTGTGACCATTGACAGTGCCATCAGAACTCCGAGCTAAGATTTCTTCCCATCATGGCTCCCACCCCCTCGCCAAACAGCGCAAAGACTTCCTAGCGGTCAATGCTGCCACCCCTCTTGAGCACAAAGCTCATTTCACGCATGAGGTCGTCGGCGCTGCCGCGGCATACGAGGCATTCCAGGCTTTCGAGAACAATGGCGCACATTCCGAAGACGGTTCCAAAGTTACTCACGCTAGAGCAAAGGAGGTCAGGGCATCGATTATTGTTTGAACCGTAGAAAATGCTAAAGGCAATTGTGACCTAGATCATTGCAGGTCTCGCAACCGGTTACGTCGTAAAGCTTGTCGACGAAAAGAAGCTTCCCTTCAGTACGTTTCTCTCCCGTGATTCCACGTCCTGCGTGTTGGCTGATAGCGCGTAGCGTCCGAAAAGGATAAAGCAAAGTTCATTTCGGCTGCCCAGGTAGATGCCGTCCGCGATGCCAAGCGAGCTATCCGGGAATCGGGTTTGTACAATGCTCATGAGCTCGAGGCAGTTGACAGGGACGAGAAGCACGCGTCTCAAATTATTTGAGGTTGAAGCTGATTACTGTAATATTATCGCTGTAACATAGTTATGATTAATATGAGAAGTAATGCCCTTTGATGAATGATTCGATTATTGTTTGTTTGAATCTTGATAAATGGAGTGGCGAACAGAGGATGAAAGATGAAGGAAAGTGAAGATAAGAAGTGCCACCCAATACTATCGCCGAATTGCCGGCATCTCGAAGCTTGGACGGATCATGTTGGGACAGTGTTCAAGTCGGTGGTGGAATGGTCAATTCAAGCCTGCAACCCTATTTTCGTCAACAAGCCATATTACCAGAGTCAGACTCTATATACCCGAAAGAAGACTCCATATTCAATTACGCAACGAAAAATCATCAAAGTTCGCCTACCAAATATCTTTGTTTACCTCAATTTAAAACCAAATACACCTATCACTATGGCCGACGTTGAAATGAATGGAAAGAGCAAGGACCTTTCTTGGGCCGCCAAGTGTGCGTAACCTTGGCCCTCCATCCAGCAACTCTATGACTCCAATAGATGTTATTCGCTGACTTTGTTTTGTTGGTTATAATAGCTGTCGAAGGATGGAATATCTTTGTCACTGGACTCCATGAAGAAGCTACCGAGGATGACGTTCAGGATTTCTTTGCGGACTTTGGATCTATAAAACAGGTCAACATGCCATTGAACAGACGGACGGGTTATGTTATGGTAGGTCCATTCCATTGAAACATCGCATGGTTGTTTTGCGTCTGCGGCCATAGCATCAGGGAAAATGAAGTTTTACAAGTAAATGGAAGGATTGGCTGACATGAATGGATATCAGGGCTATGCCATCATTGAATATAATGACCGAGAAAATGCGGAGAGGGCAATTGCGGAGGCCGATGGCACCACTTTCCTTGAGCAAACAATCCACGTGTGCGTAACTTCGCCGTGCTGATTTTCCATAAGCTTGTGCAGACTAATGGAGTTATAACAGTACCTTTGCATTTGCCAAGGCACCTCAAGGAGGTGCTCAACGGAGAGAAGGCAAGGCACGAGAGCTGTCGCCAAGCAGAAGATAACAGGTGGATTGCTACGTTGATGGAGGATCGGGCAATATGTAGACTTAACAGGAAAGAAGCAACTATATACTCATGCATCATTGTAACAGCAGATACCTTGCACACGCTTTCTTTGAAGTATTCTTAGACATTGTTCAATTTTCATGCATATGTAAGATGGAGTTACAATTACAGGACGCAAGGCTGTAGTACTACTATTCACCAGCGTGCGTGCTCTACAATAATAATGATACGATTCACAGAAAACTCTCAAGTACTCAAGTCTGCTCCGTTAGCAAACACCAAATCGAAGATATCGGCATTCCTTTTGGCCACCAGTTCTTCTTCTTCGCCCTTCTCCGCTCCCCAAATCTCTTCCAAACTTTCGCAGATACTCTTCAATCCAAAAAGGAATCCCATATCAGGCTTGCCAGGGTGCTTCGGGGGAAACCTAGCCATTACCATACCCGTTGCCTCGTCAAATTGCGTGTCGTAGCCTTTACCAAGATTCGGGGGGTCAACATGATCGCTAGGAAAAGAGACAAAATCACGCCCCGTAGTGGTATGCGCAAAATCGACCACGCGGATGTTGACTTCACCTCGAAGCTTGCGGTGTTGATGAGTGTGGGTAGATTGGTGTGGAGACCGCCCTCGTGATCGAGAACGAGAAGATTGACGGGCTGATCTATCTACGCTACGACTTCGACCGTTCTTGCTGGTCTTGTCCTTCTCAACTGTAGCAGATCCTTCAGGCTGAAGATTGGAATTAGCCCAAGCCTCCTTGTCCGCTTGAATGGGAGCCCGTTCCATGTCCGTGATCTCCTCTTCATCTTCTTCTTCCAAAGCATCTAGAGTTTTTCCGCTACTCATCTGTCGGCTATAAGTGTCTTGAGTATCCTTGTCACCATCGTAGATAAATAGCAAGCTGCAGCCGTAAAATCTGAATCCGTCAAGCTGGTGGATGATTGCGGCAAGGTCATGCAACTTTTGGACGATGACTGGGATGTGGTCGATTAAAAGACGGTCGCCATCCGAGAGATACGAACGGATGACATTGGTGAAATCTGGAGTTTTGATCTCTCGTCCGACGTACTTATTTTGAGATACGAATGATTGAGTGTCATTATTCCAGACCTAACAATGCAGTGAGTTTGAGCGATTTAAAGAGGTCGATGATGAACTTACCTGCATCCCGCACATCCTGACACCGAGTGTTCGACTAGTAGTTGCATCACATTTCTTTCTCTGACTCCTCTTCTTCAAAGGCGTGGCATCATAACCATATTGTCTGGTACCCATCTTCAAATCCAGCACACAAGGATGCTTCAGACGGCCTGTGAGATCTTCCATGAAGATGAACAGTTCTTGTCTGGGGTTGTCATCGGGTGGTACAGATGGGGAGTTGGGTACAGTCTGAGAGGCGCCTGAACGAGACTGACCGAGTCCACTTGACTCAGTGACAGAAGATGGTGCGGACGATGGCGGCGGGATGGCCGGCCTGGATGGTCCAAAAGGTGGTTGATCTTCCGCCAAATGGGTTGAATGCGAGTCAGCCCTGACGGCAGTCATAGGATGCAGTCCATTCCCTAAGGGGACCTTGGCCTTGCGCTTCATCTCCAAGGGCGGCTCATCTTCCACTTCCATATCAAACATCCCCCGCTCTGCTGAGTCCTCCCTGACTCGCCGTGTATCCTCCCTTCCCGTTCCAGCACGAATAGACTTGTTTCTTAGCTCAGTAAGGACGCCACCACTCTGAGTGCGCCTTATTCCCTCGTTGGCCTCTGTCGTCTCTCTTAAGTCCATGCTTCCCCCTCCGGAAAGCTGTCTCCTCCCTCGTCGCCGACTTGAGACAGAGTAACTGCAATCATCTCCTTCGTCATCCGCTTCATCATCTTGTCTATGCCCTATACCTCTTTTCCTTAACTTTTTCAAGATTGCGGCAAAGACATGATCTTTCAACTTGGTGTTTACTGTTGTGGATCCAGTCCCTCCAAATGGATGAGGTGAGCTATATCCGGGATGACAGTCGGTACTTGAGTTGTTGAATTGGGAGCGATAAGGCAAGATGGGGCTAGAGGCTGTGTGATGCAAATGACCCTGGCGGTGCTGGAACGATGTTGATGGAGAAGGTACGGGAGTGGAAGGTCCGGCATATTGATGCTCTGGTATGGCTTTTGGCAGTGCCGGAGACCCAAGACCAGACGCTCGAAGATTTGGCGATATCCCAAAAGAGGATTGCCACGAGCTTCCAGGCGAACCTGATCCATACCGCATGAACTCTTGCGACCTCGCAGACGAAGGTCTCATTGTCCTTCTTGACCCTTCTTCTTCGGAAGTTTCCCAGGGTCTACCATTTCGTCCCTTACCCTTCTCCTCCCAGTTGAATAACCAATCAGGGACGACATGCCGATTGAAATCCAAGGCTACTTCTGGTATTTCCACATCTTCCTTAGAGTGATTTGACGTATGAGATTGGTTGGTGGCTCCTGTAAGAGCTTGTTGGAGCATAGCTCGTTGGTTATCCGAGCGTGACGCGGCAGCCAGGGTGGAAGGGTGGGATGGATAAGGGGATGCGGCAGAGGGCGAGTCCAGAGGCGTTGTGCTGCCTTCTTGAATCGCGCGCTGGCGTCGATAATTCACCACCATGACTCCGAGATAGCGAGGAATAAATGCAAGGAGGGCTGGAGCTAGCCGTTCAACTTCTTCGTAGAACAGGTTTTCGTGGCTCACAAGAGGCTACGCTAGGATCAGCTTTGCACATGCAATCCTCAGAAAGACCACTCACTTTGCAGACTGCGCGTCTGGTGAACTTGTAGATGCTGCTATGGCCTCCAACGGCATGGCTGAATGGTTGTAATGGCACCGTCATCCTCTCCTCCTCTTCTCTTTCTTCACTCCCATAATCTACTTCACTCATCCAATCTCTGCCGTCCTCTTCAGGGTCCGACGTGAACGATTCGGTGCTTGTGGTTGTCCAGATTTCATCATCTTCATCAAATTGCTCTTCAAGATCCTCGAATTGCTGCTGAGGCGAAGCCAAACCAGCACTTGTAGCCGCAGGGGAGTGTCCAACAGGTGAGAGACCGCCGCGATCACTGATCTGCCTGGACCCACGGATAGATAGAGATGAGGCTGGTGTGACTGACGGCCCGACAATCGTTGGTTCACTCATTAGAGTGCTGCGTGAGCTTCTTGTCTCTGTTCTCGACCTTGTCTTGATGGATGAACCTCGGCCGTTATGGTCATCCTCTTCTTCTTCTATAGCTTCCTCTTCGGGCTTCTTCAAATCAATTTTTGCAGCTGCATGACTCTCTTTGAACAATCCCATCCCCATACTCCCCTTTCTCCCTTGCTTTGTTTTTGTGGCCGATCCGATCTGTTCTTTGGCTTGTGAGAGCATAATGAGAGCCTCTTTAGGAAGGGGCAGCTCTTTGCCCTCATTTCCAAGACGCATTGCTTCACCAAACGATGTATTGAAATCGTCACCTAGCCCAAGCTCTAACTTCGGGGTTCTCCCATCCTTATCTTTACCCTTTTCCTTTCGAGGAAGTGAGTATTCCTTGTCCAGAGAGTAGTGTGGAAGGTAGAATGAACGGTCGAGGGAGGTGTGGCGGGTGGGAGCATGTAGAGAGTTGCTTCTCTCACGACGAGATTTGTTTGGGCGGGAAATGAATGTGGATAAGAGCCGTGTGGGATAGCTTTGAGACTGTGGCAAGGATGAAGGGTGAGTTTGCGGCAGCTGGGTAGAGCATTCGGCATCATCATCATCTTCTTCCAAACCTTCTACAGCTCTAACCCGAAGGCTGATAGTCGCACTGCCCACTTCACCCAATTCTCGCAATGAACGCTCCCTCTCCTTCTGCCTGGGTGTTTCACGTTCCTTTCCTTTGCTCATCCTGCGGGGCGAGGTCGGAGACGCCCCGAGACTTCCGCTTGCCGCTGTAGTGTTAACAATCAATCCTAGGTTTTTCTTGGGCGACTTCGATGGAGAGGGTGGGGTTGAGGACTGTGTCAGAGATCGAGAATGTGTGAAGTGAGGGTGCTGGGGACGGAAAGTAGAATGGGCGGTAGGGTGGAAAGGGACATATTTGTTTGGGGATGACTGAGGATTGGAGGGCATATGTAGTGTTGTGTCGATTTAGTAATGTGAGTGTTGAACTGCGGGCCGTTAGCGGTGTGAGGCAAAGGAGAGGGTCATGAGGTACCTGTACTGGAAGCGAGAATGACTGGTGTACTGATAGGCAGAGTCATGCCAGGCAGTCTGTGAGCAGAAGATGGTCAGTATGTGGCGTGCACAATATTCTCTGCACGGTATCCTCTGCACGTGGAGGCAGAGATCGGAGTGAAAATTGTAGACGTACAAGCGATGGATTGTGTAAGGGGTTGTCACCGGGCCAAGGCGTGCAGGTGAAGGCGTCCAGGTGTGTACGTGAGAGGATATAACGTGGAGGCGTCCGTTGACACGTTCGTGGGTGATAGAACGGGTATAGAATGGTTGCTGGGCAGTGCTGTGGAATATAAAAAATTGGAAAGCAAAAAACGAAGGAAGAATGGAAGAAAGAAAGAAAGAAAGAGAGGAACGGAAAACGAAGAAGGGAAGATGAACGAAATGGAAAGCAGTCAGTCACCGGGCGATGATTCCAACAAATAAACTCAACCTCTCACACTGCGTACGTCAAACAATCCGCTACATCACATCCGTTCAGTCTATTACTATACTACATACTCCCGAGCTTAATATATCTATTTTTGCAAATATTTTCGCCTGTACAACTCATCCACGCCCTCCAAATAGTATGCATCGGGCCAGATGTTGTCCAGAGACCCCTGGGGCGTGTACTTGACAGCATTGTGGTTCTCTTCTCGGAGCTACAACGACAGTCAGCGTTGCTTCCTCAGCATAGCATCTCAAAACTCGCCTTAAGTGCGTTCACATATTCCTGGCACGGCCTCACATCCATGCTCGCCAGTCTCTCCTTCAACTGCAACTTCTCCGCAATCTCCTTCGTGGAGCCGGCCACCCTCAACGCAAAGAAGGACGCCGCACACCCAGAACCAAACGCGTACATGCCGATTCGCTTGCCAACTTCGATACCTTCAGGATTGCTGGCAATCACACTAGCCAAAGCGCCGTACAATGACGCAGTGTACATATTACCGCATCTCGCAACACAGTCTGAGCCGGGCACAACGGCAGACTTGTAGTGTTCGGAGGCGACACCAATGAAGGCCTTTTCAACAGTCTTGTCCGTGTATGTTTTTGTCTTATCCAAGGATTGGATAGACTCGGGGACGTTGGCGAATAAAGGAGAGGAGGGATTGCGCAGGTAATCCTACGAAGCGTTAGTTGCGGCGCC
>NC_026747.1:512500-522500 GCF_000149245.1 Cryptococcus neoformans H99
GGCGGAGGATTATTTTTGCTGAAGACATCAGTCGTTCAGAATGGCACAAATGGATCCGCTGGCGGAGCTGTCTTGTATATAAAGGGAGGAAATTTATGGATGCAGACGAAAGAAGAATATTTCCCACAATACGGTGCTCCATCTGGAGGAACGATGATGAGTGGCAACGGCAACGGCATTAAGCCCGACGGAACCAATTTTTTCGACATTTGTTGTTGTCCACCAACACACCACTTTAGGATCCCACAAGAGATCCTCCCTATAAACATACAGTAACGAACGGGCAGGCAAAGATCGCGCAGGCAACAGAGCTCTCAATTCCCATCGCTGTTCCATAATTATATTGAAGGATGGCATCTCGCCTTGCCTCCCTAACCCCTTCCAAAAATGCCCGATCAAGGGGCTCTCCTTCACCCTCCCCTTCTCCGGCGCAATCACCACTAAGGCCGACGGAGACAACACACCACCGCATGCTCAAACTTGTAATAGGCGAAATCAAGAATGTTATAAGGAACTGGGATGAGATAGTGATTCTTGAAGGCTTCAAGGCTGCCAAAGGCTGTGTGGATGAGAGTACAGAGATGGAGTGGGTGCTGCACACATAATGTTGAGGATATTAGCTGATATGAGAATAGCAACATTTTAGATGTAGAAGAACGACCAGAGAGGGAAGAAGTAGGACCTCATTTATCAACTCTGTATAATCACCGTGTCAACTTGCAGACAACCATTAGTAAACTTGCAAGTCAGCTTTCGATTCATGTCGTCGCTTGGGCTGACAGGTGAGCAGGATAACTTTCTCGGCAAACTAAATCAGCTGGTCGATCAAGCAGAAAAGGTGCTTCTTGGGGCTTGTCAAAGAGAGACATATGACTTTGTATTTATCGAACCATTATGGCTCACATGGACTCTAGAACATTTCGGTGAGCTTGCTCTTCATCGCATTCAAAGTTTCATTCTGACTTATGATAAGTTAACACTATTTCCTCCCTTATTCCTCACCACACGTATCATTTGGCCGAGCTATCTGTTCTCGCTTCTACAATTCTCGACCCAGCAACCGCGTTTGATGATGCGAAATACGCTCTAGAGGCTTGGCGAGACCTCGCGACAGGCGGAGAGAGATGGGAAGCAGTCCGTGAATGGGAAGAGCTGGTCGAAATGGAATTGACCAAAGCAGAGGAAGAGGAGGAGGAAGAAGACAACGCAAAGGGAAGGAAAAAGCGGCGATGAGGATAATTGCCAATTCGAAAGGCAATCCATCGGGAAGAGGTATTAGAGGATACGAATTGTTCACACTTGGTCCACCGTGGCAGAGGCCTATAAGCGTCGGCCAGTATTGCAACCATCGTGCATTATGCTACGCTGCAGCCACTCAAATGGCCATCTCATGCGATAGCCCCCCTGTATATTAGAAGGCAAGGACATTATCATTGTATGCATCCACATCAAGCTCTTGCTGTCATAGCTAGGCTTGAGGTGTGCTGAGAGTACCTCTACCAAATTCCCAAGCCTTCCCTACTAGCTTTACTTTACCGTCGTCCCATATACAGATTAATCTTCCTCCTCTTTTGCTCAACTGTGTCCCGTTGAGGACAGTCGTGAGCAGGCTGCCTGCAAACTTTTTCGGAAGAAGCTTGGTAGTCAGCGGTGAATTGACATAGTACCCAGTGAGATACGCATGGGCGGATCCAGTCTGCGATTTCAAGGTAAGGATATATCGTCTTGAATAGGGTTTCTGCAGAATGTGCTTACCACAGGATCCTCGGTGATACCAAGTCCTGGAGCAAAAACTCTGGAGTTGATATGCAATTGATCGTCTGGTTGCTCCCTTGCGACTTGAGTAACGATGATCATGCCATCGGAAAAGGCTAGCTGCAAGATACAAGCGGGTCGGTGAGATAAAGCAAACCCAATGCAAGATTGACCCACCAAATCAGCTTCTGAAGCTTTTATTTTTGCCAGGTCAACTTGGGGAGAAAGAGAAACAATAACGGAGCTTCTCGTGCCGAAAGCGAACGGTGAAACAGCGACGATCTCCTCCTCCTTTACTCCAAAGACACTCCCCACCTTTGTGAGATCTTCTTTGGAAGACTTTCCGCCAAAAGCTTCGAGGACATTTTTTGGTAATGAGGGAAGGGTGATCTCTACTTGCTTGTCTTCGACCTTCTTTGCGGTAAGAACGCCGGAAAAGCGGGTGGTAAATTCGATGGTTTCAAAAGCAGGATTGATAGAGAAGACTGCTTGAGATGCTGCCAATGTGGCATGTCCGCAAAGTGCTACCTCCTGGAGATGAACGTCTACATTGGCTTTCAATGAAAACAGTGGGAAAACAGATGGAACAAACCTCTTCGGGAGTAAACCACCTCAAGCCGTACTTGCCAACTTTGCTCTCTCTATTGCCGTCGAGTGAGACAAGATAAGCCGTTTCAGCAAAATTGAAATCCCTAGCCACTAATGTCATGAACTGTTCATCAGTTGATTGAGGATGGGAAGCCGAGTCAAAGAAGACGACGGCCGCTTGGTTGCCAGAATGGAGAGTCGGGGCAAAGGCGTTAAGAAGGTAGAATGGGAGTGGAGAGGAAGGCATTTTGATGCGCTGGGGAAGCAATTACTCTGAAGTTGGGTACATATATAGTTGAGCCGCCGATGTTGTTGATTCGACTCGCCATGGGGAAAAAGCTCACATCTCTTGTCACGCAGACGAAAGCCGACGGCGGGGGAAGATAACTGCTCGACTCACCGAGTCGGTAAATAGCTTGCGGGCTTCTGGGCGCACGCGGTCGATAATCTTCAGGCACAAGGCACGTCATGACTATATGATGGCTGACATCATCACTTTTTCATCTTTAGTCTTATGCGACAAAACGTCACAATTACTAAGTAATAGGGATCTCTCGCTCTCATCAACTGCCATAATCATACACATTTTAAGAGGCCAGAGAATGGCCTGCCTAGCATTCCTGACACCTCTAGTAGTTCGCGCCCTTCTCACTCTCCTCCTTCCTCATACTTACTTCCAGCCCGACGAATTCTACCAAGCCCTCGAGCCAGCACATTACTACGTCTTTGGGTATGGGTACCTTTCTTGGGAGTGGAGAGACCTCCCTTTAGCGGAAACTCTCGTTTCAACAGGCACTTCAGAATTCCATGGGAAGCTGTGGAATAAATTGGTGGAAGTGGCAGCCGGCGGCAGGATGAGGGGCTGGGCATGGCCTGGGATCTTTGTCGTTATATATGAGGTGTTGAAGGGCTTGAAATTGGACAGAGGTCTGTTCCTTGTGAGTGTACATACTCGGGATATCTTCTGTCTGTATATCTGATGCACACCTCTAGACAATGTCACCTCGCGCTGTTGGCGTGATCGTTGCTGTTCTCACCGACTACTACACTTATTGCCTCTCATCAAAGCTTCTTGGCCACGGATCTGCACCTACGGCTGTACGTTTGAGATGGCGCAATGTGAAGAACCATGATCGCTAATCCGCTAAAAAGCTGTTTCTGTCCTTGACTTCCCTTTTTAATGCCCATCTTCTCCCGCGATCTCTTTCAACCTCACCTGAAACCCTCCTTACTCTCATGGCCTTATACTACTTCCCTTTCCCTGCCCCTGGAGTACCACAAGTCAATGGTTTGCATAATGTGACCAATTTGAAGCTAATAAGAGCAAGTAAAGGTGAAACAGGGGAAGGGGAGAAGGAGCTCATAGGAGTGAAAGATTCTGATAAGCGCTTCTATGGTGTGAACGACTTGGACTATGTGGTCATAGATAGAACACCACCGTTCGTAGTGAAGACGCCTCAGTAAGTCATGTGGACTCGCGCCATTGGGCAGTACTAACAGAACTCAGACACAAAGATAAGCTAGCCTTGTCCGTGTGCCTTGCAACTATTGCTCTGTGCATTCGTCCTACAATGGTGAGCCTATGGGCTTTCCTCGGTGTAAATCTTTTATGGCGTCGTTTTCAGACAAGCGGTTTGCCCAGTTTGATTAGCACGACGGCGCTGGCCATTTCAAGCATGTGAGTCTTGAACCAAGCGCTATGGGCTTTAACTGATACAATTTCAGCTTCTGTACCGTTGCTGGGTCCGCCGCCATTGATTACTTGATGACGGGCCGCCTCTACGTTCCTCTACTCACCTTTATCTATCAAAACGTTATTGCCAATATCTCATCATTTTACGGCTCGACAAACCACCTCTATCACCTTGTACAAAGCCTACCCATCATGCTTTTCCCCCTATGGATCTGGTGGGCCAAAGGTTTTATTGCATGTATGTTACCAACCGGTCTTTTACCGGCCCAGCTCAACAAATTTGACAAGCCAGAAGGATTGAGAATCCTGGCCAAAGCAATCACCTTTACAGTCGCCGCTCTCTCTCTCAGTCCTCATTCCGAATGGCGCTTTCTCCATCCTCTCCTTCCACCTCTTCTTCTCTACGCCATCCCATCTTTCTCTATCTCGTATACTCCTACTGTCCTAGGGGCATATTACCCAGTCAGATCATTTCGACAATATTTGCGCATGGACAAGGTTCCATTTTACGTCATCCTATTTTCAGGGATCGTGCCGTTCATTTATCTAAATGTTTTCCATGGTGCAGCGCAAGTGGAAGTGATGAACGTCTTGAGAAGGGGAGATTTAGGCAATGTGACTAGTCTGGCCGTGCTGGCGCCTTGTCATAGTACGCCTTGGATGAGTCATTTGCACAAGGATATTGAAGGATGGTTCTTGACATGTGAGCCTCCAGTGGGGTGAGTCTTACCATGATTGAGCGATACAAAGTCTCTTAAAATCTGACAATACCATTTTTCAGTGTGGATGCGAAAATGCATAGGACCCAACAGGACTGGTTTTATTCCAATCCGGTCCAATACCTTTCAGCTGTCTTCCCGTACCCTCCCTCTCAACTTCACGACATTCCTTACGCATCTTTCAGCAAGACATATCCCTCGCACATCATCCTCTTTGGCGAGCTTCTTTCGCGACATGGCGTCGTCTCCGAAACGATCCTGGAGGCAGACGAAAGTCAGCCTGTAATGGTGACCACACGAGAAGGGGACGTGGTTGGAGAACTGGAGAGTTTGGGTTATCAAGAAGTTTGGAACGGGTGGAACGGTTTTGATTGGGCTCAGGATGAGGAAGAGAGGAAAGGAGGTGTAAGAGTATGGAGGAGGCTGACATGAGACGTCAGATATCTGCAGGTTACTGACACGATGGTTGTACTATATCTTTGAAAATGCGTTTGATGTACGATTTACTTTGTGATCAGCGATTTGGTGATGTTGCATTTATTGAAAGCTGAGGAATGACCTCTCTACCATTTCCTCTTCCTTGTTGCTGTCACCATCTTCAGAGTGGCTCACCATCGCGTCAACAAACGACAGCCTCGACTCGACGCTCATTATGGAATAGGGTTTGTGCTGGTAATCGTCGGATGGCTACATCGTGAGCGTGCCGTCGATCATCATTGGACGGTTCAGAGAGAGCCATTACGGAGAAAAGCCAGGAGCCCTATTAACCATACTGGAGGGAAAGAGAAGATGTTCATTTGTTTTGACGACTTGACGAGTTTGATGACGTTTTCATGAGACGTATATATGCATGATTACATCCTATCATAATCCCGTAATGATCATTCTTTGATTTTGTTTACTAGCCTTGCCCTTTCTTTTTTGTGATACAGAGTAATGTAGATCCCAACAACATGACATACGCTACCGCTTTTTTACTCGTCCTTGTCCTGGCTTTCGCGCTTGGACCAGTCCAACCAGCTTCCGACATAGTTCCTCACACTCTTGTAGCCCTTATCGTTGGCAATCTCGGCCGCAGAGGCGGAACGCCTGCCAGAACGGCAGAAAAAGATGATGTTCTGCTCGGGTCGAGGCTTGGGGAAGGCGAATTCCTAGATCCAAATGGTTACATTTAACAATTCGCGCCCGAGACAGCTAGCTGTTTTAAAAGTTTTGACGTACCTTCTGGAAGTCTCCGGGATTGAAGTGGTAGTCCAGAGCCTCTTTAAGCTTGGACAGGGGCAAGTTGACGGCAGAAGGAATAGACCCAAGAGCGACCTCGTCAGGCTCCCTCACGTCCACCAAAAGGATGTTCTGTAAAGACGGTCAGCGAGTGCGATGGCCCGGCTTGCTATAACGAGCAAAACGTACATCGGTAGGCTGCTGGGTAATGGGCTTCAACTCCTCGTAAGTGACGATGGGGTCTTTGGCCCACTGAGCGGGCTTGCGGTTTGCAGCGTTATACCTGGCTTGGGAGACGACCATCCTGAGGGGCTGGGCGGTGGAAAGGGCCCTTTTGGCGGGGAGGGGAGCTCTGAGTCGAGCGGAGGAGGCGAGGGTGCGGAGGGAGCGTTGGGCGAAAGTGCGAGCGAAGGACATGATGGGGTATTTATTCTAATCTGTTGATGAAGAAATGTTCGGCCGGAGGAGGTTTGAACGACGAATGCGGCACTCGATTCCCAAAGACGACGAGCACGTCATTATTGGTCGGAGCATTAGCGGGAGCAAATGGGTATTAGAAAGCGGGCTGGGAGGGTTGTAATGCGGGTTGTAATGGCGGCGGGTGGTGGTGGAGGGCGTGTGGAATAATCCACGTCATGCGATCTTTTTCGCTGGTCGTCGTCGCAACGTCCGCCTGGAGATTTCGTCGCTTTCGAGCTTCCTGCAGCAAGACGAAAAGCAGCGCCCGCCATGCCCTCCCTCCCCGCCCGCCTCCTCGCCCGCCGCACACTGGCCGCCCCCCGCATCCAGCCCCGCGCCTTCCACCACGCCTCCCGCTCCCTCGCCGCCCCCGAGCCTTCCCTCGTCCCCCCGCCCACAGCCCTCTCCGCTCTCGCAGCGCGCCTCTCCCTCAGACCGTCCCCCGCCCTCCAGTCCGCCCTCCTAGCATGTCTCACACATCCCTCCTACACCCCAGCCCCAGAACCCCACGCCGCCCCGGAACACGCCGCCCCTACAGCAAAGGAGACCAACGAGCTCCTCGCGACCCTTGGCAACTCTCTCCTCGGTCTTTTCGCCTCGGAGCACCTCTCCACCATTTACCCATATCTCCCTACAAAACCTCTCCAACAAGCCGTCACCGCCTACGTCGGCCCGGCGTCTTGTCTCTCCGTTGCTCGTTCGCTTGGTGTCGCTGTCCAGGGTGGTGGTAACACTGGTTTACCGGGATTAGGTGCTGGTTCCAGCAGTGCGGGCGTTGCTGTTAGGTGGAGCAAGACTGCGGTAGCAGAGAGGAACTGGAGGGATACCAAGGGCGAGGCTGCCCAGGGACCTTTGAAGGTGCCCGTCGGCAAAAGGTTCAGAAAGTACATCAAGGAGGAGGATCAGGACGTTACCGTTCAGGCGCGAAGGGAGACACATGAGGATGTTGTGGCCAGCGCAGTGCGAGCATTTGTCGGACTGATCTACCAAGAACAAGCAAGTCTTATCATCCATAATCACGTTTCTGCATCTTGCGCTAACTTTTTTTTTTGATAGGGTATCCATGCCGCGCGTGCTTTCACCCACGCCCACTTCCTTTCCCGAGCTCTTGACCTACCTTCTCTCATCACCCCTATCAATCCCATGCAAGTGCTCTCCTCTGTTGTCTCATCCCACCTGTCCGCCGCCGGCGTCCCGGCTTCCTCTTCTCACACCCTCATCCAACCACGCTTACTCGCTTCTACCGGTACCGCCTCCCAAGCGCCCTTGTTCCTCATCGGCCTCTTCTTGCCTTCAGGTATCAAGCTCGCCGAGGGGCACGGGTCAAGTAAAGCCATGGCTCAACATCGGGCGGCTGTTAATGCCCTCCAAAGTATTTTCTTTATGCGTGGCGATCAGGACAGTGCGCAAGTATTGGGTATCAAGGGGTTGGGCAGGCCAGTTGGAGAGTTTGGGGAAGGCTTACCTTCTTCTGCGCACGAAGAATGGGTGTTTGATGATGGCAAGGTCGTGAAGGGTGAAGAAGAGAGGTCATTCGAAGGTGTGGAATGGGGAGGCAAGGAGGTTTTGCCAGGGAGCAGACGGTAGATTATATATGCATATATCATGTTTTGGGTATCTTGAAACAGAATGGGTATAGAAAACCCCTGTTTTAGCGGGTCATTGATTTGAGGTAGAGGACTGGTCGATCGGCTCGTGGGCTATCGCATCGATAGAAGTTTCCAGCGATTCTATTCTGTTGGTCATTTCGTTCACTACGGCGATGAGACTTTAGAGTTGTCCCCGCTCTGCATCATTTCTCTGAAGTGATAAATTCCGACTCACTTTGTTTTCTGCCAATGGTTTCACATGAGTATTTATCAAAAGGTGTTACGGTCGAATCAGGCCAGCATTCAACTTACAGGAGCTCGGCACTCTTCTCATCGACCTGTTTATTCAGTCGGTCCACCATCTTATCGACCTGTAACATTTCTTCAGTCTATATCTTGGGCCAGACTTCTTAATATCTCCAGATTGTTTTGATTGCTCCTTTTGCTCCGCAAAGTGCTGTGCTTTTGATTGGAAAATGAACTCACGATTTCGCCCAGTTCTTCCACCACAGATCCAGTTGATTGGTACTTGGAACTCCTGATTGAGCCCAGTTTGGATAATGACGGGTTGCTCTTTGCGGCAGACATGGTATGGTTTGTAATTAATGTGGGCAGAAAAAGAAGTGATTGTAATAATTACACGCAGACACAACGAATGAATGCAATGCAACCGGAAATGCGACGGTTGTGACGCGTAAACAATCCGCTTTCAAAGAGACGCGAGATTGAAATAAGTAAATAAATTTGGGCCTGCCGCGAGACCATGTCACCCGCTTCTACTAAGAGAATAATAATATGCACGCTTCCGAGCAGATGCAGATCTACAACAGCCAGTCTTTACCACCTCAAATATATGCTCGCCGGCAGCCCTCTAGGCTTAAGATGACGAGTTCGCCTTTTCGCCCATTTCATCGTCCGACACGTCGGCTATCGTGGTATCGGTCAAGCCCGGTCGGCCAATAAATCATCAATCATCCGCCGTCTTATCAATCGTCATCTCCCCCTCGCCGGTGTATTATTTAACAACGACAACGACCCTGATTCACTATCCCAAGGGAACATATTAATCCCCCTACAAATCCTATCCTTATAGACCGTAGAAAGTATAGAGCCCATTATGCCATCAGGCGCAGTCACCTCGGAGCAAATCCGTGCCTCTGACATCGGCACAACCATCCTCAAAGCCGGCGGCTCAGCAGCAGATGCAATCATAGCCACCACCCTCGCAGTCAACACCCTCTCACCTTATCACTCTGACATAGGTGGCGGCGGGTTTGCCATTGTGAAAGAACCTGGCGATTCTGGACAAGTCAAGTGTTTGGATTTTAGGCAGTGTGCGCCAGAGGGAGCAACACCAGAGCTGTTCAAGACGAGTGACACGTCGACATCGGTGGGCGGGTTGGCAGTGGCTGTCCCGGGAGAGCTCAAAGGCCTGGAGGAGCTCCACAAGGAGTATGGGGTCCTTCCATGGTCTAGGCTGTTTAAAGAGAGCATTGAATTGGCGGAAGAAGGAATGGAAGTGAGAGGCGATTTGTACGACGTGAGTCCGTTCCATGGCTCTCGGCCTTTGTTTTTTTTTATCATCTTCAGCTCATCACTTTGTTTTACATAGTTTATCACACGAGAAGCCAACCCTGCAGGATCTAGCAACATAAGAGGTACATGGATGATGGAAGATCCCACATATGTATCTTTAATCACAAAAGATGGTCAAGCCATCCCGATCGGGAGTACTTGGAAACGGCCAGAGTATGCAAAGACTCTTCGAAAGATTGCAGAAGAGGGAGCTGCCGCGTTCTACCAAGGCGAGATTGCGGAAGGTCTGGTGAAAGCTGTGCGAGCTCGGGATGGCGTGATGACAGTGGACGATCTGGAGAGTGAGACACCTGTCACGAGAGTGCAAAAGCATTGCTGACTCAATATATAGACTACAAACTCAAATGGCGAGAACCTCTTTCGACCAAGTTCAAGGATTA
>NC_026747.1:527500-542500 GCF_000149245.1 Cryptococcus neoformans H99
GAGGAGGAAGTGGAGCTGGATTTGAAGGTGTGAGACGGTCAATGAGGTAAGAGAGGAACAATTCAAGTTGAGGTTTGAGGTGGGGGAGAAGGGTGGAGAAAAGAGTTGATGTAGTGCGGAGAGATTGAGCGAGGAGAGATGGCGAATCAGCTCGGGTAAGCTGAGCCATGGTTAGCGATGCGGCAGATAGATCGAGAGAAACATACCTGGAAAAGATACTTGCATCCTTCGTCCGTTACACCTTCTCTCAACTCGGGCCAGTTGCCTAGACCTAAACCTCCCACTTCCAGGGCAGTATTAAGAATAGCAAGGGCCGAAAACCTCATCGAGTCTGTATGAGCTTGATCGTTCGGGTCCAGTAAGGCAATAAGGACTCTAAGGAGTTCTAGAATCGTAGGAAGTCCATAAGGCGTGAACATTGGGGTGTTCACTTGAGGCTCTGTCGGTTTCTCCTCCTGTTCAGTTATCTCCTCGTTTTGCTTCTCTTGCTTCTCTTGCTTCTCGTCCGGATGTCCTTCCTTCTGCCCTACAGACTCAAGCTTCTTGCTGCTTATCTTGATCTTCTCTTCATGGTGTTTCGCATCTTCCAGCAGCTTATCCACATCTTCTTTTTGCAATCCTTTTAAGCGCCTAAAGGCGCTCGTTACAATGCTCTGCACACAGTTCTGAGCTGTCGCTCTAACTCCTTCACCGAGCCGTGCACGCGCTAGCATACCAAGTCCTACCTCCAAAAGCTCACAGATACTTTCATCGCCCATATGGTCCAGCAGATTGCCGATTTGCATGGTGCCTTCCGTCGTCGGCATGGGCATAGGAATGACCAATGACTCGATCACCCGCAAAAGTCTCAGTAAAACGAGCTCATCTTGTTGAGGAGACGAACTTGGGAATCGGCAATGGGAAATTGCCGAAGTGATGTGAACCAGAGCCAGCTGGAGAGGTGTGGATGCGGAAAAGGTTGTGGGTACGGGTGTAAGGTAGAGGGGGAGAACGGCGTTGATTATGGAGTAAAGAGAATTTAAAGCGAGGGCAGTGATGGGCCCGGAAGTCGAGGATGACCTTATCAATGACAAAAATGGAGCACACAGATCGATAGGCGCAAGCGATGTAATGTCTACCTTATCGTCAGCACACAATTACATCAGCCGAGTATTATTCTTACCTTTCACACCGCTAAGCAGTCTTCTGAGTTCCACGAACCCATCCATAAGATCAACGCTGTCTCCAGCATCCAGGCTTGCTCGACCTCGCCTGCTACCCGCTCCCACGAGACCATTGTTTTTGTTCCTAAGAGACGGTGGAAGGGTCGAGTATGAGCTGTAGGATGTCGAAGATGAGGCCCATCGTTGGTTCCTGCGCATGGCAGAGGTGATGGACTGCACCTCCTGAAGGAGAAGCGTCGTCGGAGGGAGATCTGTAGGCGGCATCATCCTCCTAATGAGTGGGGATGTAGAAAATGAAAGAGACTTGTTATGCTTATATATCTATCTCTCGGTCGCGCACCATCTTCGTTCTAGACACGCCTCGTCGACAACACTCAGTTTAAGCACTGTTACGTAATATATATATCTTCTTATTTGGCCATTGGTGACTCCCAACCATCATTGCCCAGTCAACTCTACGGAGTTTGCAGCTATGTGTCTTTAGGACTGTTGAAACTATGGCTGAACATGCGCATGGGAATATCAAGCATATTTCAGTAACGAGATTCCTTGCTAGGGGGTAATTATAACTGCAGTCGATCGAGGAGATGATGCAGCCTGCTGCAAGCAAGTAATGACAGCTCTGTGTGAGTTCCGTTCCACCCAATAAAGCACTTGTACACAAACTCCACATGCTCCTTTCTACAATAATTTCTGCTTTCTCATCAGCCTGGATCCACCCGTACTCAGCTCAAATGTAGTACTAGAAGCGCCGACAACCTCCACCACCTACCGAGCGGTAATGACCGATTAGAGGCCAGTTCAACCTGAAATTACGTAAAATAGCAACTATCGCAGAACGCGCAAGCTCGTCACTCACGTTGTCTCGGGTGTATCGATGGGTAACTGTATCTCCTCCATCTATATTCTCTTTTCTTCCCCCTTACAAACTCATCATGGAGTGCTCATTCGGCATTACTGGTAAGTGTGGCTACTGTGAAGACGATTCTAATGCTGATATTCCTACCACAGGCAAAGACTATGTCATCCTCGCCTCAGATATGGGTGCAGGACGATCCATCGTCCGTATGAAGTCTGACGAGAACAAGCTCAAGACTTTGGGTCCCCACCTCGCCATGGCTTTTAGCGGTGAACCTGGAGATACGAACAACTTTGCCGAGTATATCGAGAGGAATATGCGACTGTACAACATCCGGTAAGTCCTGCGCCATGCATAACCCGAGTTATCTTGGAAGAACTGGACAAGAGTTGGATTTTTTTTTTTTTCTGATTTGGATGTAACTCGGCAGAAACCACTTCCCCCTTCTTCCACCAGCGGCCTCCGCTTGGGTCCGACGTACTCTTGCAGAAGCTATTCGATCCCGACACCCCTATGCTGTTAACCTCCTTCTTGGTGGGTTTGATACCACCACCTCAAAACCTCACTTGTACTGGATCGATTACCTCGGTACCAAGGCGATTGTCCCTTATGCCGCGCATGGTATGGGTGTGTATGTTAGCTTGAGTACAATGGATAAGTGGTGGTATGAGGATATGGACAAGAGGGAGGGTGTCGACTTGTTGAGAAAGTGTATTGACGAGACGGAGAAGCGTGAGTCTTAAATTGCAGGAAGCCATCTTATGCGAGTCGTTTGCTAAAGTGTCTATCAGGTCTCACAATCAAGTTTGACTTCAACTGTATTCTCATTGACAAGAATGGTATCCACAAGGTTGACCTTTCCCAAGCAGACCCCATCGCCAACATCCAAGAACACCCACAAGAAACCCAGGTTGAAGCGCCTCATCCCCCCATAGAAGTTGGCGTATCCGCCTAAAGTGTTATGTATGGAGCAATGCAAGTAGTGATGTATTTTATAAGGAACATAATGGGCCGGACCCCAAGTGGGAAACTGAATTGTTTTTGCATCACCCAAACGAGAAACTCTATAAACCATGCTGAATGAACGCGTAAACTGTTCCTCGATCAATGTCAGTCGAGGGAAAGGAAGCAAAGATTTTCCTAGGTCCCAAAGCTACAGTCCTTGATTAGCTCTGCCCCATCATGAAGACGAAAAATGATGATAGACTTACATTCCAAGCATCTTGAAAGGTGCCGTCTTTTCCCCTTCTTTACCAAGCAGAAGACACTCCACGTAGTGCGATCCAGGGGCGACATTCTCGTCAATCAAAGTCAATCTATTCGCCAGAATAGGGATTAGCGCGCGCCAGGAGTTTTCATAAGAATGGCGGGTTATACATACGTGGGCGTGGCTTCCTGCACATCAGATACTCCGCTCAACTCTACTGCGCTGGCAAAATTGTCATCCACCCAGCAAGCCGCTCGACCCAAGGGGTTTTCGGCGGGACTCCTACTCTGTTGTAAGCTTTTCTTTTCTCCTTTTTTTTTTTTTTTTTTAGTCACCAACAGACAGTCAAACTCACTGTAAATAGTAAATAGCCACATCGCCCGCACTCAACGTCACTGGCACTCTCATCTTACTACCGCCAATCTCAGAATACCAGTAATGCTTCTCTTCCTGCGCGGCTCCTTTACTTGGGTGGTATGCATGCCATCCAGAGCCGTAAAAGTGGCTTGGGGGCAAAGGGTTCACCAAATCGTTTGCAGAGACACAAAAAGGCGCAACTTCTCGGAACTTGAGGATATCACTGGGACGGTCAGAAAGCATTGCCTGGGGCACCTTGATGGCTCGCAACTTGGCCGCCAAGCCACCTCCCTCGGACTCTAGATCTTCCTCACTCTGAATGCCCTTTCCTTGTTGAGAACTCATCGCCCCACCAGCGACTTTATCTTCGAGCGCTGGTGCACCCATATAAGGAACATCGAACGCGTGACCCATAGTGGCGGCCCATCCGGCACATATTTGAGATTGCATGTAAGAAATGAGGACATCGGCAATGAGTCCGTGGCCGGTAGGGTTGGCGAGGATAGGGTCGGTGAAGAAAGTGTTTCGAGCCGCTTCGGGTTCGGCGAGATAGTCGCTATATAAGACTCCCTTGGCGCTGTTGTCACTCATCGTCAGAAATGCCACGGCTGTCGGCTGTCAAAAGTTATGAAACTGACCTGATATGGGGCACGTCGTAGAATTGAGCCACCACAGTATGTAATAACTCGGGACCGGCAAAACCATTTTGCGCTTGGATCTGAGGGGCAAAGTGTCCCAAAATGATAACAGCGGGCTGATCAGGTCTCACAAGGATACTCCTGACGAGCAGCTCGAAATGAGCGAGCCATTCGGGGTCACTACTCTTATCAGCTTGACCTTGGAGGTTGTGGAGATACGCACTTTGGGTCAGACGCATCAAACTCGAGAATGACGAGATCGGTCTGATCAGGCAGGTGGTGGCCGGCGCAATATGCAAAGTAGGCAGAGTCGGTACGTCTTGAGGCGCCGTTTGTAAGTTCCGAGGAAGGGTGGGGGAAAACCGAGTTCCACCAGTCAAAGAACTGCGCTGGGTAGCATCCGGGCGATACGGGGTCGTTGCCTGCGCCGTGGCATGCGGAGACTACGGGTCCGAGTCAGCCGGGCTACGCACAGACACCACGCGGGACACGCCGAAGAACCCACCTGAGCCTCCCAGGACGCTGATCGTCACGGGCAATCCGGCCATGGCCTTCTGCACCACTCTCTGCACTCGGGCGCCGCTGCCCATGTGCAGTCTGCTTCTCAGCAGCCCCCACTGTCCCCGTCTAGCGGCAACCTCATCGCCGGGCCCAAATACAGGGCAAAAGTCGAACGGCGCGGGATCTGCGGCGGACGCATTGAGATAGTCTTTTGAGGTAAGGAGACCTACGCCGAGGGACGCTAGGGGGTCATGCGAGGCTGCAGGGCAAGTCAGTTGGACGGGCCGGGCGGGGCGAGGAAAAAGGCGCACGGAACAAGAGACGGGAGAAGGTGAATATGCCTAGTACGACGGCGACAAGGAGCCATATGCGGCGGGACACGCCTGCGGGGGGTGAGCGCAAGGGGGAGAGGGGAGGGGAAGGGACGTACCGAAAAACGTGCGGGGGGCGGAAGACGGGGTGTCGAGTCCGACCTTGGCTTCTCTGAGCATGGCTAGAGGACTAGCTGCTGTGCCACGTGGGGGACGGTGGATGATGGGGAGGAGAGAATTAGAATTAGAGCCGCAGCGGTGATGGGGGCGACCGTAAAACTCTGATCTGCCTCGCGGGAAACCGAACAACAGATCGCCCCCACGGAAGCAAATATTGCGCTACCGCGACGCGTAGGGCGCAGTAGACTGCCTTTGCATCCTCGCGTTCTCTCCCCCCAGCACGCCGCCATGGCTCTCCCAAAGACGCTCCACCCAGCACTCACCCCGGACGAGCTCACCTTCCTCGCAGAACATGACCATATCAATATAGTCCCGCTCTTCTCCATGACGAGAGTCAGGCTCATAAGCGTCAGTCCACGTCTCCGTACACGGCACGTACTGACGCGCCGTCATCTAGGGTATATATGGACCATTCAGACCACCTTCAGCCTCCCGAGTCCCGCTGTGGCTGGGACTGTCGCTCAAGAAGAAGAGAAAATGCAGAATAGTGCCGCCCGAATGGCTTTCTGCCGGTACGTTGGGCCACCATCATTACTGAAAATGCTGGCTAATTCGAATGGAACCGCGTTTAAATGACGCTTTAGAGAGATTACAAGCTTTCCTCAAAGACGAAAAGGAGAATTCCGAAGGGTTTGAGAGGTTACCACGGCGGTTTATGGAGATCAGCAAAGTCTTGCTGGACACGTAAGTCCATCGCCTACACTCCTCCCCCTCCCAAAAAAGCCACATTCAACAAAAAGTTGAATTGACATGATACCTTTTAAAGCGCATCGGACGATTTATCTCAACCCACACTTCTCCGATCATTATTAAAAGACATTCGAGAAGTCAGGCAAGCAAAGATTAGAATGGGCTTGCAGAGTGAAGATGTCTTGCAAAACGACTATCTCCAGGTAAATGCCCTTTCTTTTTCGCTGTGCCTCGTGCCTTGCGACGCCATTGACCAGATATGATAGGTGACCAATCTCACTCCTTTGGAGCTGTGTGAACTCAAGCCATTTCTGGTGAGGGCGATGGGTCTGATGCAAACCCTCAGACCTCCAGAAGAGGAAGAAGAGGAGGAATAAGATGTCTTCCATAAAATGACAGGGCAGCCTGATGGCCTGGCTATTCTATATGTATTTGGTATGTCTTTTCCTTTCATTCAATCCTCAACGAGAGCAATATTAATCGCCTTCTTGGCCGTCGCAGTTGTATGATTATATCTATCTCCGCATAATACCAGATCAGATGCATTTCATCGACATAGTTCGTCCTATCATTATCATATCACAGAAAAAAAAAGAGAAAAGAAGAAAAAGAGAAGGGAAAGTGCCAAAGGAAAATCACGCCAGAGTAAAGATATTTCAACCCACTATTAACTTGGATCTAGTAGGGTTCAGGAAAACAGCTTTTGAAAGTACGGAAGAAAGCTGGTAGTACAGATATTATCAAAAAGGCAAGAAAAGAGAGATCGAGTAGACGTCGAATGCAGTGTTCAGATCCCTGACGTTCCATGACATGCGCAGAAAAAGGCCAAAGACAATCAAAATTACTTGATGCCGGTTTGCCGTTTTACATGACAAGGCATCCGCTGCTCTTCTTCGCTTTACCCGCTCGTCGATTAGGGTTGACTATAGTTCTTCTATGAGCTGCATTATTCCAGTCAAAGCCGACAAAATTATAGCACTCACGGACTGTCCGGATAGCCTCGTCAAAAACAGACTTGAGGTTCTTCTGGGTCAAAGCCGAGCATTCGAGGTACTGAGCGGTGTTATGCATTAGCGCCAGCTCTGTTCCCCCTTGGACTGCGGTCACTTACCTTGGCTGCCTTGATGTCATTCGCCATAGATGAGCCCTATCCTCATCTCGTCAGATTTCCAGTTACAAACCTCTTTCAATCCACTCACTTGAGAATATCCAATGGGCGTTTGCCTTCGTTCTCTCAGTTTTTCAAGCTGCATAGGGTCCTCTCTCAAATCGAGCTTGGTACCGACTAGGATGATAGGGGTTCCTGGTGCTATTTTTTTTTCGAACCTGAGATTAATGACAATATTTTTTTGGACGTTAGCATAGCGACTTACAATGGTGTTGGATTTCAGGATACCACTAATAACCAAGCGCGTCAGTGGTCCCCTTCATCTCATATCAACCAGTCATTATGAATCTGTCTCACTTTGGTTCGGACGTTTTCAAAGGAAGCAGGAGAGACGACGGAAAAGCAGAGGAGGAAGACATCAGTCTGGGGGTAGGATAAGGGTCGAAGGCGGCTATTGGACATGGCAATCAGATGATGCCACTATGTCTGAACGGCAGTGGCTTACTCGTAATCTTCTTGACCCGCTGTATCCCACAATCCCAAAGATACCGTCATACCATCTACGATCACTTGGCTCGAGTAGTTATCAAAGACTGTTGGGACATATTCTCCTGGGAAAGCATTGGTTGTGTAGCTGATAAGAAGGCATGTCTATAGCCGGGACATTAGCAGATGAGATCTCGACATGAGAATAATTGGCAATGCCCACCTTTCCAACGGCACCATCGCCAACGACAACACCTGGTGTATCACAGCATCATGCAATTAGAATGTGCAGTCAGGTGTATGGGCATATATGGCGGATTGAGGTGTCAGGATGAAAGGAAGGACAATGACAGGGTAATGAGAACGTAATGAGCACATACTGGCGCTTTATTATATGTATGGACTTACACTTGATGTTTCTAGTAGTAGCCATTATGTTCTGTTACCAAGTTCGCCAAGCAAAATCGAGACTAATTAGAAGTGATGATACTGAACGAGATATGATTACGAATGAAATAAAATAAGACCTGGAAAAAAACGCAGTGAGCAAGTATACATGTGTAGCGGACAAGGGTACAGCTTTCAAGCGACAGCATTCGCCGGGAGAAGAAAGGACGCGACAATAGTGTAGTCAATGAGTGGGTTGGAGCGACACCGGCATGAAGCAGCCGTTGAGCTGGCAAACTGTACTCACGAGATGGGCAGGCTGGAACGTACACTAGACTCCAGGATGCGCGGCTCTGGTAGCGAAGGTGTATGGGATATGGCAAGCCGTGAAGTGCCTTTGGGAGCACTGGTTCGGGATCTACTGACGGCGGTCCTTAAGCGGCTTAATTAGCAAGTGGAGGCAAGAAGGGCGGGGCGGCAGCAGGGAAAGAGGGGTGGGACGCAGTAAAGGCTATAAGCAGCGAGAGGGGAGCGGTGATTAAGAGATATAGTTTGGTCGCACGCACACACACACGGATAGGGACAGTGCTGCTCCCAAAGCTCATAGCGCGATTTCATTCAACGGCCTGTGCGCATCTTCTCGAAACATAACGTCACAAAAGTATAACGGGATGGTCACGTGATGCCGTTACTTGCGTTCCTTTTTTTTTTTGTCTTTTTTGTCTTTTGCTGGTGACGCGCACCAACCATGCATATAAAATAAGTGGTGGGTGGAAGGAGGTGGGATGAGAGAGGAGAACATATATTTATGCTTGGGTGATTCTACAAACGCATCTGGAGTTCGCAATCTTTTGCTTGGAGCCTTGATAATGATCGACAACCCGTTGAATCGGCACTCGCCAGTGATCGATGATATACCACCACCACAAACTTCGGAAAATTATTATTGATGCTCCATATCGGCTACGTTTGCTATTTGCTACCTATATGCCGTGCCACATGACAGAGAAGACGCCCGACAGATGGGACCCCCAAATATGGCGGAGGTTTATCCTCGCATTATAGCAGGTGTAGTAGCGAGCAACTGCCAACAACGAATGCTCGACGGTTTCCTTCAGCCCAAGTTGGGGCAACAACTGCATAATACTACTGACGACAGCAGGTACTTAGGCATGCAATAGTGAGTTGGTAGTGTCAATGATGACCTGAAGCAACCATGGCCGACCAACAACACTGGATATCAGATAACATCGCTCATTTCATACACCAAGGAGTTTATGTATGATTTTTCGAAATCAGCGAAGGGACACTGAGAGCGTCCCCAACCCTTCGATCAGTAGCCTTATGCTAGCCTTATGCTAGGTCAAGAGATGTAGGCCCTCGATGAATGACAAGTTACGAGGCTATTTTGCTGCTTGCTTCTTCTCGCCGTTGAATCGGGAGACTCAAACTTTAAAACTGGAAGGCTTTTGCTAGGATCCAGGTTCCAATTCCTCCAGAATCTAGAACGGTACGTATCACGCACGTACAACAGGACATATATGCGCAGCCAGCACCAATGTGTGCAAGTTACAGTCGCAAACAAAACGGTTGTTCTCAAGTATTAATACGTACGAGCGAAGAGGGAGGCAGACTACTGCTATCGGTAGTATTTTAGATATAATCATAATAGTTTAACATAGAAAGAAGAGCTGGCAGCAAAGCTTGCAGCGTCCGGCTCGAATGACGTGATCTAGCTCAATAACAGGTGGCTTGGACGGAGATGGACCAGGCGCAGCAAGTCCTCCTTCTATCTCGGGATCATCGGAAGAAACAGCCAACGGGCAAGAGATATTATATACTGGATCAACTGTTACACTCACCAAATGACGATACGACGAGCGCTGTTCTTCGATGATCAACCTTACTTTGTACGTTATTTATAGTCATCGCTGCTGCTGCTGCTTTCAACAACAAGCTTTATTATTTGACACACAACAATCTCCACATACCGGCATTCATTGTCGGACAAATCAACGTTTCTCTTGACAATTTCCTGATATGCGTGGCCCTTCCAACAGCAGCCGAGTAGCGCGCTATACCTCTGGGTCATATGATAGCAAAAGAGATACAACCAATGTTGCATTTACCGATTATTATATCATAACGTCGTTCTCATTGGTCATCATCTACCGCCCATGTGCTAAGTACTGCCTTGCTAGCACTCATGCATTAATTATTACTTTCTTTCTCACTGCCACTGTTGTTCGTTACATACTAATCCTTGTCCTTCCCGCGAGGTCTCAGCGAAAAAATGGGGTGCCAGTCATGAGCATGAATTACCATTTGCGCCAGGGAAACTGTGGGACATAATCGATGTTCGCTTTAATTTGTTCCTACTTCCTCGTTTATCGGTATACCGGCGAGACCAGAAACCGCGAGCTGAGACAGTCCCGAATTTCGGTATCGACCCCTGCCGTGCCGCCCAATTCTTCCCTTTCTCGGCTTCGGTTCTCATACCCATTTGTCTTTCAGCGCTATAATAAAGGCATTTCCAGCTGTCACCTCGTCTCCATCAGCGACCGGTTTATATCCGCTGTCTCTTGCTTTGAAAGTGCTCACAGGCACGGCCATAATAGTACTTAAAATTGAAGAGGTTCTGCGCGGTCAGGGCCAAAAAAGTCGCGTCGTGAGCGTGGCGTATGAGAGATCGAAGATCTGCATGGTTTTCAAAGGCGCCGCCTTTTTCCAGTTTTCAGTACTTCTCTTGCCCAGGCGATCTTGGGGCGCAAAGTAAGCAGGGTATATTGCGACGTAACACCAGTCGACGACGCATGGGCAGCGGCCGGAACGAAAGGGTGAGTACTCTCCTGTACATACACGGTGCACTTCCCATTGCATGATATATCGAAGTCATCTTAGTCTTGCTAAGGGTCGCTCACTGTCAAATTGTATAGTCGCAGTCGCCATGTTTCCCATAGAATATTATCCACCACCCCCTAATATGCGTGACCCAGAACAGAGAATGTCTCAACAAGACCGTCCCTCGACCACGTACATGTCTTCACAACTCACTGCACATGTGTATGCACAATCCCAACCTTTCATGCATTTACCGCAGCGCCAAGCAACCCACCCTTCATCACCTGGGGAAAGCTCCCGATTGCCGAGCTTTCAAGTCACTCAGCCCACGCCGACAAAAGGAAGGAAGTTTAGGCATAGTAACACAAATGCGAGCACACCTGGCGAAAACTTATTCATACCTAGTCCCACATGGCAGATCGGGCTTCTGTCATCGCCCGACGATGGAGGCAATGGTACCCTTGAAGCGAACATAGAACCCTCGTCCATTCTGGCGCCAATAGCATCCGGCTCGAGGAGCCGCCCAAGGTCGCCAGAATCAAAGGCAAGGAAAGATAGTTTGAGCGAATTAGAAAGGCAGGCGGAGATAAGACAAGCAGAGATTATGGCAGAAAAGCAAGCTAGGATGAGAGAGAAGGGAAGAGAGAGGCAGCGGAGGAAGCGAGAAAGAGACAAGAAAGCTCGGGAGGTAAGCAAGTTTGTGTCTGTTATATATTTCCTGTGCTAACCCGTTCAGGCCGCTGCTGCTGCAATGAATTGTACGAAGGGCACTCCTACGCATCTTTCATCCAATGCCTCTAACAATTTGAATATCAATATGCCCTCTCCTGAATCGTCTGGCTACTCTTCTTTAGCCACCGCCTCATATTTTTCCATCTCGCCTACCCATCCATTAGCCCTGTCTGTCGGCTCAGCGTCCGTCTCCGGTGAATCTTCTCCAAACACTCTTTTTTCTCCAGCCATTTCCACTCCTGGTACTGGTTACAGCATCGATGGTATGACAGTCAGTGGTCTTAACCCTGGATTGGAGCTCACAGGTAACGCAAATCGTCGTTCACGCATTGCACGTGCTTCGTCCGGTAGCATACCTACTAATAGTACCACGCTGAAGGTTTCTTCTACTACTGGCCTGCCTGCCCCCCAGGGCGATAAAGCGGCAAGCCCCAGTCCTCCCTACAAGCGGCGCAAATCAGAGCCCAAGCCAATGTTGTTTAGACAACCTGCCGATAACATCTTTGGAGCAGGATTGAATTTTGTCGAACAGCTGAAGGAGAGGCCAAAACCACATAGAACCCAATCTGATGGTTTTATGTTGGTTGGGGAAGCAAATAAGACTGCGTCCTCTCGCTCTCCTACACCCCCTCCGGTCCCAACATTACCAGATGAGTATCGCCAGCGAAGCACAGCTGTTCCAGCTCATGATCTCCAATTATCACCTGCTTCAGTAGAGGCTAGTTACTTTGCATCGACTATGATTCTTTCTATGTGCCGGTCGGAGTTGCCCGATGTTAAGCGATCCAAGGAACGCCTCGGACTAGGCGATGCGGAGATCGAGAGCATGAAAGAAGGGCTAGCGACATTTTATGATAAATGGGCATTGGAGAGAGAGATGAGCAAGATCAGTTTGGATAACCCCGAGTCAGGCAATATAGTGAGTTTGATCTATGGCTCTGCAGTAACGGTCGGACACGGCTGACATTCGACTGAAAGGGACCTGAATCCAGCGTCGAGAATCGATCAGTGGGTTCAACTATATATTCTCCATCGCGAGTCCCTGCATCTTTCTTGACCCCCGCGTCCGGAAATGCTACCCAACATGATATACAAGCTCCCGCCACGCTCCCTTTGAGCTTGCCTGCACAACTCAAATCTCCGCTAGCGACTCAAAGTCATGGGCGGCAACGGTCTCTATCCGCTCTTTCTGTCATCACAAGGCCCAATACGGTTCGTTGGCAACCAGAAACACCTACTACTCAATCGGCCAAAAGTCTTTTGGCTTCGAAAGACGACGCCGGATCTCCTGTCACATCCACTATTCATACTCCTTCGACTGGGCATGGTGCCTTTCCGGTCTTGGATAACCTCATGTCTTTGAAATCGCAACACTATCGTCCTGCCACAGATCCTACTGGCTCAAAGTCCTACACGATTTTCAATCGTGCACAAGTCAACGAAATGTCATCTGGTGAGGTGTGGGATCAAATAATCTCTGAAACTAGAAGTACGGACCTCCCCGACAGCCCCTTATTGTCGACGGGCCAATCTGAACACATTTCTGTGGGCATGTCGCATGCTACCTCCGTGACTCACCCCCGATGCAATGTGGTGGCCGAGAGCAATATTTCAGGTGCGGACAATAACTCTTCAAGTCAACTTGAGAGACACCGGTCTTTCCCGGGTCATTATCGCACACCTAGCGGTCCCAGATCCTCTGGTTTGAAAAGCGCACAAGGGATACCCTTCACGCCACCTACGCCCTTGGATGCGAGGGGCCAAGGTCAAGAAAATTACTCTGCCGATGAAAGCCTTGCAGACCCTTTGTTCTATTCCGGAGTCTTTGGTGGGCCGCCTCTCCAGGTGCTCGACCAGCGCCAAATAGGCCAACCTCAAACTCAGACACATTCCCAGGACTTGCTGCAACAGCCCCAAACTTTGTTCGACTATCTGCCTGTCTCTGATTTCTCTTTGCCACACCAATCAACTTCCCGGACCCAGACACCTCAGCCTCCTTTCCCATAGCGCCAAATCGAGAACCAGCAGATATGATCGACGCATTTATTCTGCGCATAATGATGGTCTTAATCCCATTCGACCTACCATCGAGTGTTGGTTGGACTGGTGCATATATTCGCGGGGACGGACTATATCTTAATGCTTGCGAATGCTTTACGAACTTATGGATAACGACTTTGATGACATATAACGAAATTC
This sequence comes from Cryptococcus neoformans H99, assembly GCF_000149245.1. NCBI lineage: Eukaryota > Fungi > Basidiomycota > Tremellomycetes > Tremellales > Cryptococcaceae > Cryptococcus > Cryptococcus neoformans. The sequence goes on from NC_026747.1 coordinate 541,160, forward strand.
ATGACCAGATTAGGAGGGAAATAGGAGTTGTATGGATAGATTGGAGATTACTGAGGGATCAAGGGATTAGTTGGTGAAATAAAAAGACGTACAGTATACACATTTACGCTTGTAGGTCTAAAATCTTCTCTTTGCATGGGAAGTGATAGAGCCTCTAGTTGTCAGGGATGTTCAAGCTCTAGCCTGGCAATGCATTGTGCTCCACCTATAAATGTATATATATACAATTTACTCCGCATTTTGAATAATCTCCCAGTAAGTTTCTTGTCGTCATAAGTCTGTGTCGTATCATTTACAACACTCGACCGTCCAATCAAGTCTTCATTAGCAAATGATCAGGCCCAAATGAATGGGGCAAGATCTCGCCCATTGTTGTTTGCAGGATATATTTCCTTGCCTCTTTTCCGTTTATATCGGCCAGGAATGATGGAGATGCGTTGACCGGGTATTCTCCAGATACGTAGAAGATGGGAGTATGGAGTGGAACAAATTCCCGAAGGAACTGACGACAGATGCCGCAGGGTGAACAGGATGGGGAGGGAATATCTCTAAACGTAAGTTGATAAATAATTGATTCATCATATTTGAAATGCATAAAACGTACGATACCACAGCGACTGCAAGAAAACTTTGTTCATTTTCACTCTTCAACCGACATGTCAGTAATTCATAGACCTATGAGGATATTGAGTAGATGCAATACTCACGACTGCCTTCACAACTGCAGTGCGCTCTGCACAGATACCAGCGCCTGGCCAAGGGGAGTTAGAAGTTGCTTGTCATAAAAATGAGGGGTATCTTACCATATGATGCATTCTCGACGTTACAGCCACCATAAAACCGTCCATCAGCACCCAAAAGAGCAGCGCCGACCCTATAACCACGTTCTTAGCTCTCCTCCGATCAGGGCGTCTGGTGCTGCCATCGGGTATATACTTGCCTGAACTTGGAGTACGGGGCATAAGCTCTATCGCGGTCTGTAGGAGAAGTATTAGCTACATTTCCTTAGACTTCAGTACAGTAACTATAAACTGACGGATTACTGCTGTACTGAAAAGCTTATCGAGAACTTCGGAGGAAAGATCAAGGGATTTTGAGGACATCGTAGTAAGCGAACCAACCGTATCTCGAGTTAAGACAGTAGACGGTTATAATATAAGATAAAGGAATCAAATAGGGAAGGATAAGGAAGACAGTCAGTAGCCACTTATATAACGTCGTCTTTGCGAGTTGTTAAGGAGGAAGAAGAACAGCAGCTTCAAAGGGGGATAGACAGATGACATACGTGTAGCAAATGAATGGCAGCAGGCCGCGAGAGGGACGGAGTTGTCAACAAATCCA